>NC_089732.1:5955882-6258382 GCF_035083965.1 Branchiostoma lanceolatum | reverse complement strand
GAAAAGAGGAATCTTACATATTCTTTTCTGTAGTTTGAGTAGGTATGAAGCTAGTCCTGCATTCTTCCTGTTAATGGCGGTGGGGCAGTTCATAACCCATTTGATGTCAAATACCGTGTTAAAGGAAACTCAAGCAATATTAGAGCCCGAAAATGGAATTTTGAAAGTCAATTTATTTAGTCCTTTCTATACATGATTAGTTCATTCAACACTATCACAATGTATAGCGACATCTATGATGCAAAGATTAAGACGTCGGTGCGATGTGAGAACTCACTGAAAATCGTCGCGGGTTTTTTGTAGGCTCGCGAAACTAAGGGGCTCATTGTACGGGTCGTTTTTGTGCGGTTTTAAAATGCTCAAAGTGTGAAGTTATTGCGCAAATGTGCTAAACAGTTTTGTTAAATGTCACTAACATAAAGATTTCAGAATTGTTTTTCTTCATTTTTTGACCCTGATATTGATTTGGTAGCCTTTCAGCACCAAGGGCGCGCTGGTGGTGCAGTACTACATTTGACCTGTGGTGTCGCTGTTAGACAGTGCATTTTCGCACCCAGCGTTGTCTCTTCTCCTCACTGTCCTGTCACAAAAAAAGACTCCACAAATTAGCCCATCACAGTTGCTAATTCAGCAGTATACTTATCTCAGCAAAGCAGAGCGACACGCCAGAGGTCTAATAGAAATGTAAATTCCACGTGGACCAGTAAAGCGCAGGCTGACGACAAACGCCTACGCTTGGATAAAGCCGTTGAGATCTGTTGTTGCTGTGAAGGGGTGTTTCAGTTAGCTCCCATGTCAGTTGGTGGCGTCACGAGTTGATGGTTCTGACGTCTTAGTGAACGCTGCAAATGAAATTCTGTGGAAAGCTGCAATATACACGGGCCCAAGGGGGCAGGCAGGCGCTCAGATGTGATATTATAGGCACCGGTGAAGTATTAGTGCTTATTCGGCACTTAGATCCTCCCGAAAGTAATGGCTTATCGGTTGGAAAACAGCAATCCTCCAAAGTTGTCGGTTTCGTGCTACTACTTCCCGTCTCCAACTCCATCGTTGTTTGGAATCCCAGTTTTTCCCCGTCCTTTTGCACGGTGCTTCTAAGTTTAGGCTTGGTCCTCCCCGCCTAGGTCGTTTGCTTTTGGCTTCCAGTTCTCGGCGAGTCTTGTTGTTCCGAGGTCCATCCTCCATACTTGATCTATGAATTGTAGTCTTAAAGCCTCTATAGCTGGTTATTGCCAGTGCAGTGAATGTCCCACAAAGTCCGAACAAGCCGAGAACGACACCAATGTGATGTGGATTGAAACACTTCAGTCAAGCCTATAACGTATGAGCGTAACAGAATTTGTGAGGGGTCAACCCACTGTACATGTACTTCAAAATCTTTGTTGTAGCGCGCAAGGCAATGATTCTAGAGTAGCAATAATTCTCAAAATAGTTACCGTAGTAAACGTTAACGTATTTTCTGCACTTCTGAGGGAATCGCATGGAGGCGTAGCTAGATCGAAATACATGTAAAGTCGACCTATTTTTGACGTTTCATCGTAGTGCAACGCCAGTCAGGCTTGGCCCGGAATTCAAACTGAGATGACTAATAAGAGAATAAGCGCTTTCTAACTGACAAGAGAAGTTGTATGTGGCTAGATAAATGCCTTGGCTGACATAAAAGACGTGTTTCAGCTAAAATCAGTCCTGGCTAGGGGTGATGTCACGTGAGTTTGCCTGAAGAGGAGAAAAAATAACTTTGACCAAGTCAGTCTGTCATGATTTTCATAACATATATATCTCTTTCATGATTACCTTCGCCGAGAAGGTTATATCATCGGTTACACCAGCTGTGGAGTGAGTCAAGAGCATAACTCTAGAAACTTTTGATGGATCTTCGTGATATTTGGTAGGTTAGTAGCGGTTGTAAG
Organism: Branchiostoma lanceolatum; assembly: GCF_035083965.1. Lineage (NCBI taxonomy): Eukaryota > Metazoa > Chordata > Leptocardii > Amphioxiformes > Branchiostomatidae > Branchiostoma > Branchiostoma lanceolatum. The sequence goes on along the minus strand of NC_089732.1, from coordinate 6,256,472 downwards.
AACGAAGGTCAAGTTCGAAAATGGTTCACTTGGCGTTTTCCTACAGTACTGCAGTGGACTTTGTATGTTTATGTGTTTGTATATAGTCAATATAACTCAAGGAACTGTTGATGGATCTGCATGATTTTTGGTGGGTGAGTAGCAATTGCGGAAATGGAGGTCAAGTTCAAAATTATGCTGTTCTGTATTTAAAATGCGCCGCACATCCTTGAAACGTAAAGGCGGACAACCACAAATCGTTCTAATCATACAAAATAAGACATCCACAATAACTGACATTGCATTAGCATTGCATAACTCCCGATGCATCGACATAACCGGAACAACAAGATACATACCTGCATACCTGGTCCTCTAAACTTGCACCGAAAAGCCGCGGAATCGAGAAATCCTGTTTGAGACGTGCACAGGTAACACACGTCTGCGGACTCACCTGGGCTTAACGTCAACAACCCTGAACTTTCTGACCTTTAACCTTAAGTTCACTACGGTACCTGATACATGCATAACGTCGCGGTATGTTTGACTGTCAAACACGTTTGCATATGACTCTCATTTAGTATGAAAGCTCACAAACTAACTTTAAAACGCTTCTCTTGGACTTTTTCTAACGTTCTGTCTCCTGTGTACTAACCTACATTCTCCTCCGATCTTGAACGCAACTACATCTATCCATATTCGTAAACTTAACGGGCCACACCTGAACGTAACGTAATGCACGGTGTTAATAAAGCGTCGCCCAGTGACAGGTGCAGGTACTGCGGCCGCTGACCTCCATCCACCGTCACAATCGGGCAGCACCTGACCGTGCTGAAGAGTCGCCTGATGAAGGGTGAAGGTATCGCAGCTCAGGAGTGCCCAGTTGAGATAATCAGTACAGAATCAGCTAGAACCCAGGAGAAGGTGTGCAGTCTGGTGATTCAAGGTTTTATTGCATCAAAGTTTTAACATTCATTTTCCTAAAAACCAATTACGTCACGTAGTTTTGGACGGGTCTCCTGACGCTTAGTGTGAAACGCTACAAGTGAAACCAACTCAATGCAGTTCTCATCTATTCTTAGTCTAACTATTGTAACGTTGGGACACCGTCAAAGATCCTCGAGCACGTTAAAGGGGAAGGGCTAGCAACCCCTTTCCTTGAAAATATACCCTGCTAAAGAAACAGCAAGGAAACATGTTGACCTATGTGCCACTGGCACTACAAGGTGAACAACAACAACATTTATTTGCGGTGCTCGGTGTATGATGCCCTTTTATCTCACAGCGTCTATTACGTACGGTAAAAACATGACATGATCATGAATAACATTCAATCACAAAGCTGCATGGGCATATAACTTTATTTTTCTGTACCTTATAATGTTGGTTCTTATCACGTTGGCTTGGTATATTCAATACAATGTTTTAACGTTACATGCACGTGCACCAAGAATACACTGTTACTGTAGAGAGCTAGACAGGTGTTTAATGTATGACATGTCTGATCACATAGCAGAGAAAATTCGTCTCTTCGGAGAAACTTAAACACTGTGAGAATCTGCCATGTTATTTATCTACTAAACAGTGTTGGTAATATTGTATTAGATAATTGCAATGCACTCTTTCTTATTTCAGTAAAAGGTACATGTAGCTTACTCTAGATTGGAATTGCACATTGTCGCACAGTTTTTCACTAACGCCATACTACAGTCATCAGTGCACTACAGAAAAACATTTAACATACATTTAGCGTTCAACTGTGCCAACCCACAATGGAATACTTGAAATGTATACTAGTAATTATGAATTGGTTTCTTGTATATGATAGGCGAAGAACAAAAGATACACGGATTCCTCATATATTCTATCGGTACCAGACTTGGGTCGGATACAGTTTATAATATCGTATATACAATATTAAGATGAAAATAGTTCAATCTTGTTTATCGACGTCATGATCACGTTTATAAGTAGAGCGCTCAGGAATATCTACCACTATTTGATACATGCATACTATTACAACACACAAGATTACACAGTAGTCATATATCATTTGTAAAAATAGGTAAATGATTTGACGTTTATAATACACACTATGCTATGCAACACTGGCCATTACATTACATGCATATTTACAAAAGGTTTAACTCTCAGTACTAAGCACTAAGTACACATCCTTTAATCTAATTATATAACGTTTTAGGGTGGAGCTGTACTTTATACAAACTACAGCATATTGCGTTCTGGTATGTTACATCCACAACGTTTGACAAAGTTGTGGATTTTTGTCTTTTTTGTCTACGTGCTTACATCTGATAGAGAATAATGGTTTTAAAACAAGATTTCACAATGCCTGCACTGTATTTGCCACACCGTTAACTTACAATATTGATATCAGTGATCACACTTTTCTATGTTGCGTTTCCTTGGCCTTATTTCATTGATCTTACTTTATGTATGCCTATATACGAACTCGTATCTATCAGTAATAATTGTGACTATAATATGGCACATACGACGATGCAATAGCACGAATACTTCACTACGGGTCGTATACAGTATTGACTGCAAAGCATCAAGTATATAAGTTGTATCCATAAACATTATTCTTACCTCTATTTTCGGTACATTTGCGCTCTTGAGATCACTAATGATTACGACAGCAAATTTGATAGTCTTGGCTATTCATAAAAATCCAAAATATTTCCCGATTGGATATACCTTTTGTATTTTGACATAATATATATCAGATTGAATACGTTTTATGTTCTAGTATAATATAATTGCTGAATTCTATTCTCTGTCTTTGGCTACCACTTTTTGGAAGAGGGACTCATCCCCAATGTTGTAATGACGATGATTATATGTCTATCTGGAAGTTGACGGTGCCGTTCCGGACCTGTCCCCGGTAGGGACTGGCCGGGTGTTTCTTCTCGGGCAGACTCGTCATCTCCCAGCTGTGCGAGAACTCCCGGTAACCCGGATGTGGATAGTACGAGCCTTTTTCGAACGGCTTGGCCTCCACGGGTGCCAGGGCTGAATGGTGGCCTGCAAATGTACCAATAAAAATCGTGTCACCCAAACCATATTATGCTAGGTTCACACTTCCATGTCGGGCTGTTTGTGGTAATGAAAAAGGAAAGTGTAAGTCAATAAATATGCACAAGCTATGCTTTAATAGATAATTTTGGGTACGTTTCGTATGCGTGTTTTTTGTTGTCCTTTATATCATACTTTTCCTTTCCAAAGACTTCCATAAACGCAAGCAATATTGAGTGCGAAGCCCATGTCGCCAAAGCTTACCCTGGTATATATTGTAAGCGCACCCCGTATTAGTGAACCATCGTACCGACCGCGTTACACCTCCGACCCGCCCTCCCATGTCCTTGGTGCTGAACACACTACCGGTGCAGTACCATGGCGGGCCGTTAGGGTGTTTCGGGCCAAACTACCCGCAGTGTCAGTGTAATTTCGGGCATGCACACGACGGCACAACCTTCCAACCATGCAGAAATTAATAAACGTTACATTCACTATGTATGCCCTTTGCCACCAAGAGCCACGAAATACACACAAAGATGTGTTCTGTTATGGTACGTACTCGCACTTGAGAGTGTATCTAGTTCCACTGGATAACTATTGTCTCTCCGGCCATACACTCTTCTTAGTTTGTACTCGGCTGGGTATGGGGCATGAAGAGAAGAGGTAGTGAGTTAAGGTACAGGACAGACACAAGAGGAGCTAATACAACATTGACGTTAAGATACAAACATGTACAGTTTAGTACAATAGCCTGTGTACCAGCCTTTTTAGCTTCCGTTCGCTACCCAAGCTCCGCTATACCGGCCGCCGAGCTTGGGTAGCGCAGCGGAGCTTGGGTAGCGGACGGAAGCTAAAAAGGCTGGCACTCAGGCTAACAGTACAATGCAGTGCAGTATAGTATAGTATAGTACAGTACAGTACAGTACAGTACAGTACAGTACAGTACAGTAACAGTACAGTACAGAATAGTGATGTTCGTCCATCGTACAGTACAGTACAGAATAGTACAGTACAGTACAGTACAGTAGCAAGAAAGGGTGAATAGGTTCAGCTTTAAAGGAAAAGGTATGTTGTTCTGGCTGTCATAAACATCACAGCGTACATTTCCCCTTGTTTCTGTATTTTCTAATTGTTTACATGTGAACTCAACATGCCAACAATTGGGAAAAACGTGCTATTCAGCCAATAGGCTGCAAAATGTTTTATGAAATTTTTGTGCAATAAAAACATTTATTTATTCAACTCATACCAATAGAAATTAAGATAACATACACAAATGCACCAAGATTAAGCCGATCATGATAGACAGTACAATTTAAGAGCGAATTAGACGTGCTAGATCCAGGCTAAATGAACTAATTTTCAAGAACGAAACTCCCAACGTCAAAGTGCATGGATGGTGAATGGGATGGCAAAAAAAGAACAGGAAAGAGTGAAAATGGCTGAGCGCAGCAGACTGTCATCATACATAAGATATGCTACAGACTGTGTACCTTTCTTCCCTTGTTTCTGCTTTGTTCCTACAACTTCGTCAATGGTTTCCTCTGGTAAAGATACAAAGGACGAAGCAAGGAAGAAGAAAGAGAAGAACAGAGTGTGAGAAGAGTGCACTGAAAGAATGCGTGATACGGCGGCCCACCCAAGAGCAAGCAAGGTTCGTTCAACTAAAACAACACCAGGATTTGGCTTGACAAGAACACCTGATCTTTAGTGTTTTCTCTTGCTATTGTTTTCTTCTCTCTTAAATTGTCTGTAGATATGCGCCATAGAGGTGATTTTGTTAATATGTTATCATACTATAGTTAGATGACATCATAGTTAGGATCACGTGTTCTCCAGTCGATCTCCATCTTGGACTCCGCCGGTTGTGTGTGAATAAAGCTCCCGAGGTGTACCACGCGACTGAGTCGCTTATTAGCACCCTTGGTCACTTGGTGGTGATGTCTTAAACCAATCCCAAACAATTTTCATTGATATAGCTAAAAGAGCAGCTCTGCTGAAGATTGTTTGGTTGAAACGGATGAAATTAGAGTGTAATGTGCCAAAACGTTTCAATCATTAGATTGTCAATACCACTAAAGGATCTACTTACCGGGAATGGCTACGTCCACATTTCTCCGCTTGATACCGTTTGTAATGGCCAGCGGGACCTTATGGTTGTCTAACGTGTTGTTCAGCCGTGTGGAGGTCGTACTACCAGAGGAGTCCGTCTTCAGCGTGTTCTGTAATGAAAAAAAAAAAAACTTGCTAAAAGTCTATCTAACGTTATTAGTTCATATTTTGGAACATCAAATGCTTCCTGACAAAATGACTGCTGATGTCGTGAAGGATACAAAAGACATAAGGATCTTTCTCATAACTTGAGTCAATAAGCTGCGTCGTAGCCTGTAATGTACTTGCAAAAAATCTAGCTTTTGATTATATAATTTGTCATAAAGTTTGTCACCGGCCTGCCGACAAAACACGTGTGAAAATGCCGTTTTAGGGCGATATTTCAGACATCCATGCACAATTTGTGTGGTATTTTCTTTGCAAAACAGGAAAACAAAGTGTCATCAATTATCCTATGAAAGCTTTCTCTCTGAGATAAAAATGGGACCGTGACGATATTTGTTACCTGGTGTAGCCGGTGGGACTGCCCGCTGTGATGTACGTATGTTCCCGAGCCTCTCTCCAGGTACTTCTGGCGGAGGAACTCGGGGCAGCACGCGCACTGGGCGAAACATCGGATCAGCTCGCCCTGGACCTGCCGGGACAAGGCACGATGTCACCAAACATCACAAAAGACAGGATATTCGAGTTTTCTTTTTCACACAACCAGGAATGTCTCTCACCTGGTTGCGTTTCGATGCCTATCAGAAAACTCCAATATCCTATGTTCTAACAACCTGAAATTATTTTCAGATTATAGAGAACTTGATTCCACGACAATTGTATACGGTAAAATGTATAGCAACAACTATTAAACATAATACAAAATAGAGGTATAGGATAAAACTTAACATCCTAGTTACTAATAGAATAAGTATTCTCCAAGCAGAGGTTTTGGTCGGGTGGGGTAGTAGTGGCCGTGGTTTTTTACGTTGGCCTCCCGTAAGAATATAGAATAAGGGCTAGCATAAGCCTTTGATATAGTGTTACAATCGAGTGGGCTAATCATTAGTTTCGGTATTTTTCTTATGACAAAGCAGTCTTGTATATATTTACCTATTTCTGTATTGTGGGGGTTGTGGCATCTAAAGATACATGTATATTCAAATCTGCCCGTAACATCGAGACTCTTGAAATCTTACAAAAGATATCCTGGGTAGGCACCTCGTTAGTTTTACGTCTGCTTCCCCTGTATGTTCTCACCATCGAGGCAGCATATAAGAGGATTGAGTGTAAAACTAACGAGGAGGGTACCCAGGGTACACCAAAGAATCACCACTCAACTAGATATTTCTAAAGTTTTTTTTTCAGACAGTGTACCTACACACATCTATCATTGTATTATTTGTGTCCTTACCTTTTCGTTTAGTAGACAATGGAATATAAAGATAAACATGCCCTGAAACAAGAAATGTATAACAATGTTATAAAGTTATTAAAGAAACTCCTATCTGAAGGTGCCGTGAAAATTAGATCTAGGGATTAAGAATGCGTTCATCAATTAAGTTGAAAGCGTCACAGATTCTATAGTTTTTATACGTCGATGAAGGTTAAATATCCAAGAAACATACACAAGAGTTACTCAAGTAGCTACAAACTTTGATTTATTGAAATTTGAGTAACTTTTGTATAAGGTGTTTAGTTTTTTAGTCCTATCACTAGATGATTATCCTATTATATATAACGTTGCCATGTTGTATTTGACATGATGCAATTGCTGTTTCATACAATGGCACAGTTATACATATAAGGCCACAGAAACGTAAGTTATAAACAATGTATACGAGTGCTAGACCATGTTTGTAAATATTTTACCTGTAATGAGTTAGTAATAGCGAAGACATAGGCAAACACTATGGTCCCCCTGTCCAGGTACAGCACACCGAACACCCACGTCACGCCCAGGAGGCACAGTAGTGTCAGGGAGCCTCGGATCCAAGACCTGTGGATATCAAATTACGTTATAACAATTTAACGGCGGTTCAACTTTCTAAGACAAACATACAGCCGACAAGAATGTAGACTGAAACAGGCACGAAATAGAACTAGATTGGCTAAAGGGGGGTACTACATATTCCGAGTCAAACCACTAGTTAAATAAACCAATAAACTAATGATTACGTCAAACTTTCATCCAATCATCAGTCGTTAACGTCAACACAGTTAAAACTCACTGGACTTAGTATTCTAAAAGTGACGTCACTTGCCCAGGGATTGAAGAAACATACTAGTATCAGGTACACTAAAGGACCAAACATCAGGTCTCTGAAACAATTTTTTTTTTCAAATTATGATTTAATGAGGAAATTTTGACATAGGAGAAGCAGTTCTTGTTTTGATCACTTGTAAATACGGTCTGCATAACTTGACAACTTACTTGAATTTTGTGCCTGTTTTAAAATGCTTCATTTTCTTGCCGGACTTGTGACTGTACACGACTCTCAGCGCTATGATCAGGAACCCGAAATTTATCTGTGGAAATAGATTGAGTGTAACAAACATCTGAAACTGCGCTGTGTCATAAGTCAAAATTGTAAAAATTAAACACAATCATATAAATCACAATCTATGTCATCATGAGCGTGCACGTCTGCAAAAGTAGAACATAATAGATTGCACCAGAAATCTTGCGAAATTGGCAAAAAAAGAAGTTTTTATAACGTCATCTAATTGACCAATGCACATCATAAATAACATAGGCGAAAGATTTGTTTTTCAATAGTCGACTCACCAAAACAATTAAAAGCGCTGGTCCGACGAAGCTCCAAATGAAGAACTTGTGCGCATTTAACCAGCAGCTGTAAAAAATATAAGACAAAACATAATAAGTATGTTTTAAACAGATGCGCAAGAACTTATAAACAATACTGCGATCACGAGTTTTATCTAAAGCTTCGTGTTGCTGGCACTTCTACGAGAAATACTGTTTTTAAATGTACATGTATCAACAACCATGTGCAATGGAAATGTACTATTCCCATTTGAACCAAGTCAAATTTTCAAAGGGATCTTGACAATTCAACAATACGTAATCATGTACTTCTAACTTATGCTGACGAACTGTAAAAAAAGCAGTAAGAAGGACACAGTACTATCTGTCTGTGACGTATCCATTCAAATTGTCCGAGAAGTTCACAGCGACCGATACTCCAACCATCACAGCAGGGACCCCTGGAATATGCAATGAAAAACAATGTCTAGAGTTAGATATGCAACGGTTAGGTACGACAGGTCGTTCAGTGTAATATAACCAGCGTTAGCACTGCTGCTGCGTGACTGCACCGGTGATTTATAAACTCCGAAGGGCGGTTATAACGGCTACACAGATACAGATACTGGTTACAGGCACGCTGGTATACGGAGTATGTGCCTATGACAATTCATGTGGAATTTTCACATCAAAAGACCTACTTTGAATATCATAAGATGTACACAAATATGAACGTCTTCAAAGAAATCTTCAAAGAAATAATGGCCTCTATCGTACCGTATCCGAACAAATAGAAGTAGACCATTCTTGATCTCTGCGTCTTGAAGACTTTAATGAGTAAGATGTACAGCTGGACTCCCTCAAGACACATCCACGTGAAGGAGGCCAGGAACAGGTAGTGAAGGACGACGGCAATCACTTCACACGCCACCTGGCGGAAATATGCAATCAGTCTTAGTTGAGATAACATATACTTACTCCACCAGGGTACATAATTCCGCCACCGTGAAAAGATACGTCCCAACATATCTCCTATCGTCCACCAGTATAATGCACTCCAGTGTATCTAAACTGTGCATACCTGGAGGGTGCTGCACTGGAAATCTCTCAAATCCACTGTTTTCAAAGTGGGGGATTTATGTGATCCGGCGGATTAATATTAATGGGGGATAATTCTGCACAGGAAAAATGACACGCTCCAACTGAGTGTTGTATCTCGCTCACTAGCATCGTACCTACATTCCTTATGTTTAAAGTTCGCATGGTACCATATAGATAGACCTTTTTCTCGGATCTCATTGCATGGCCATATGGTGGGAGACGCAGTGTACTGTGGGTAGTTCAGAAAGCAAGCAAAACTATTACCATGGCAACATATAGACCGAGTCAGATACAGTACGCGTGCTTCTTGAGCTACCCATAATGCCCTGCGTCTCCCGTTGTTAGCTTTGGCCCGCCCCCAACGTCGCTAGCCGCCGACGTTGGGGACGGGCCAAAGCTGACAAGGCTTGACTCCAGGCTACTTTCATTTACCTTGTCCTCCGTTTTATCGACTCCCGCCAAAAACAGCGCTTCAGCCAGCAGCAGACAGATGCACAGGTTGGCGTGTATAACAGTCCGCTGGCAACGGACACGTCTGGAAAAAGATGGCGGACATATGTAAGGACGAGGACACCTCGTTTTAATCTCCAAGCAGATCTATCGGTGGCAAGGCAGTATCAAAATGGCCAACCTGTACCAAAATCCCCCGCATACTGCCTTGCCACTGATAGATCTGCTTGGAGTTCAACCTTGTTTTGCGTTGCTCCATTCAATGGCAAAATCACGCCTTTCAGCGTATCAAAAGATTTGTTTTGACAGGCGATTCAAAATTTCCTTCATTCAAACCATGCTGCATCCAGCGTGCCATAGTCAAAGTACTTATTGAAATAAACCTATGTTTTGGAAACGCATAATTGCATTGGTGGACGCATCTTCAAGTTGTGTCAAGTAAAGTTATTTGTAAAGCTTCGGTGCTCGCTGTTTTGTCAGTCGTTCAATGCCAAAGGTATACTAGTACATGGCGGTGTCGTCCTAGTGTATCGTAAATGGTCAAAACAACCACGAAACTAATGACGAAACAACACCAAACGCCGACCAACAGGGTTGCAACAGCTGCTCACCGTACGGTTTGGTGACATTCATAAATTAAAAACTCGAAAGAGTGAAAATCAATTTCATCATGCAGTGAATCACGCTAATACTAAAAGTGATTAAAACACGTATAATCAAGCACATCCAAGATCAGCTCCGACGTCTAATTGTGCTCTAAGTCTATACGACGACAAGGGGCGCGGTGTGAACCTATACTGCTATAGGGTGACTGGTTAGCCTCCGTTCCAGACTTCTCCCACGGCGATTTTTCAACTTATCGGGACCAGATTCTTTGGCTGGGGGGCCGTATCTGCTTGAGGCCCCGTGGGAGAAGCCTGCAACGGAGGCTAGTGACTGGTGGACAACTGGGTGGGAAAGCAACAGAAAACACTCAGTACGGACGGCTACTGTCATCACCTTTCTTTATCTCCCTCCATGAGATAATGGCGCCCCCTGGCGTGCAATTGGCAGAAGACAAATGTTATAGATAAGCATGAACTTGTCATTTCGTGGCAAAGCAGCCCCCTTACATGTTGGCAGTGGATGTCCGAGGGTTTGTTGGACAGTGGCGTATGCACGTGTACAACGTGAACGACTCCCCTGTAGTGTCTTGTGCCAACCGATTTAGCACTACTATAAAATATCTCTATAGTAGATACGAAGCAGCGTGTTGGGCCACCAGGCAGTTGGTGCTATAAGTTACCCCCCTTTTATGTGCGTTTGATTTGAGTTGTCAAGTGACACAACAAACTGTTTATATGCCTAAAACATATTCTAACGCAACTAAGCGGAGGTTCTTCTACACCCCAACCATGGACGAACAGAGTCCAGTAAAGACAACTTTCATTCCTGTCATCAATTGAAATATCTTACCAAATGTCGTGGATGACGTAATGTGTATATTGTAATAAACGCATCCATCTCATAGACCATGAGTCAAATACGGTGAATCTTGCATTGGCAAAAAAACATCAGACTTGCATGGACGGACTTCTATTCCTCTCTGGCATTCAGTCTATGTAAATATAGTTCGTAGACTTTTTTTCTCCCTTAAAGTTCTGCAATGCCTAAACTTGTTAATTCGTGTAAATAATATATAATCCATTGTAAATATGAATGTTAACTTCTTAACCTAGTATCTTACCGATCGTATGTTTAATGTAATGATTTTTTCCTCAGGGTTAGCCCTTAAAAATAGCTCTCGCTAGTTGGGCAACCCTGGCATGTAAATACAATGTACATGCTGAACCAATGATAAACTAGAGTTCCACGACATCATACCTTCGCCAAATGATTTTAACCTTTATGACTGATGTATTAGGAGTGTTTCTCATCAATTACAAATCATACCAGTTGATTGTCTTAAAATATAACATGTCGAAAGTATGAGCTTAACAAATTATGAGCTTAACAAAGAAGGTTATGCTAATATTCATCATCAATTATGAACTAGTGAATAAATAAAACGTTCTGCTAATGTTATCTGTCTCCACCGTACCTTGATCCGAGAAAGATGCAGATGGCGAAGACGAGACAGACGATGGAGATGATGCACCCGACCCACGTGATGATGCTCAGGGCGAACCTGTCGGCTTCAGTAAACTGGACAAAAATGATAAAACATCGTCGTCATATGTACGTATAAATGATTTATGTCAATGGACTTGACATTTGATATACCCCTATATGGTATACATGTACATAGGAACATATGTTGAATAATGTCTAGACGTTAGAAATTCATATCAATGATTGTAAAAGCCTATTCTCATCCCAAACTACACACTATTAGGTAGATTAGCCTTATGGAACTGTAGTTATGTACCAGTAGATGCCGTACTTTGTACAATTCTTGTGCAATAAAGTATCATAAAAGAACTACGAAACTTCATCCGGACAAAAAGTAGTAATGTCGGCCCGACAAATTTAGATCGAAGGAGCTTAAACGTCAACGTCCTAATGAATTTGGGTATCTGGTAAAAGATGTTATCACCGCAACTACCAAATACGTCATCATGGAAGCTCATCTGTGTTGGTAGTAATCATAGTACAATGCCAAACTTTCTTCCACACCAATTTTCAACGATCCTGAAGAAGGCGACAGTGGTCGTTAAAATTTGATCCGTGTATACCTTAGTGTTGGAAGAAAGTTTAACAGTGTTCCACAAAACATGTTGATGTCAGCTAGTGACATAATAAGACTATCTACATACCCCTCGTCCTGAGATATCCATGAGAATGGCGAAGTTGGTGAGATGGTCGCACTCACAGATCGTGTGCGTTTCGTTGCTTTCATCCGTTTTAGTGCAACCCTCGCTCGACCAAAAACCACTGGAGAGAGAACATGAATGTGAGGGGTTAAATGTTAATTAAGTTAAAATCCTCTCTACATAAGGTGTATAGGGCGGTGCCCATCCCCGTTTCATAGCCCTGGGCCACACTGTGCTGCAATCACTGCAGCAGGGGGCTAGTCCACTGGCAGTGAAGAGTGTTTAGCTTCCATACTGTTTCATAAGTATGTACCATTTTCATAAAGTCTTTGGTATGACACAGGTGTTCTACCCGGGAGTTGAACTCGGGCCTTCTGGTTCCAAGTAATCAGAACCAGATGTGGTAAGTAACAGAAGCGCAGACCACTACACCACAGGGACACCCCGAGGGGTTAAATGTAGGGAAGTTTATGTTTGCTGAATGTCCGTTATAAAATGGAGAACAATCTTATCTATCGAAACTAAGCCTTATTTGCTGATTGGAGATCAAAAACGGTGATAATGGAAAATACGATAAAATTGAGAAGTAGCGCTGACGAAATTGATAGTACTCACCCGTTAGAGAAGTTCCAAAACGAGCAAGTCGGATTTCGAACGGACGCGTTTTCGGCCTGAAAATAAGGAAAAATTACTATTTAAGAAAAACAAAATCAAACTTTTGGAAAATAATCATTTGAGCCAAAGAGTTTTCTAGTTGTATTTTGACAATGAATTAAACTAACAAGACAAATTGTAAGCCCATAGAAATGCGGAGGAATTCAGTTGGCCTTACGTTTGTGTGCTGTAAAACAATTGTCACTTTCTGGTTGTCACCAAGTTGTCCGGACGTACTTCCGTTTCCGAGAGATGCCGAGATGACCCGAGAGTTGACCGTCCTGTTGGCGTCTTTCGGCTTGAGATACGTGCCGAGAGAGTCGTTGTACAGAAGGGCTACGACTTGCTGGTTGGTCGCCGGGAGAGACACGCTGTCCGTGACGTCATTCCACTCCGAAGACAGACCACTCGGGAATCGTCGGGAATTTCCGGTGGCGGGTAGAACTTCCAAGACTGACAACCCAAAAGAAATGTTCAGCGTGTAAATCATTGACAACGTAATTTTGACGGTTTGCCAAAACTTTAAAAAACTTGACACTGCATATTTCTCGACACTATTTCATATATCACAAAAAAAGCTTCTGCCAAATTTTGAGAAATAGCAGTACCTAGATTGTCTTGGACGGAAGAGAAGGTTTCGTCCGGCAGTGACTTGGCTACCAGAAACCCTGACCCTTCAGCACTGTCAATGACTCCAGTTGCCACCTGGGACCAGTTGTCCTACGGATACAGCGTAGAATAAGGTAAGAACAAGGGCAGCGACCTGTCGGTGACGAAGTTCATAGCAAGACCTGCCATACGTCATGTACGTATTTGCAAAGACGTCATCATTATGAGCACAGAACATTATGACGTCAAGAAGTACAGCAGTATCATCATTTGGTGATTTGTGGTATAAATTTATATTTTTACAGATGATTCACACTTACCTCTGGAATGTCATCCCAGGCGCTGCCTATGTCACTTCTCAACAGCGTACTTCCACAAAGGGTCATCGTCTTTAAGAGGGAAATAGCACGGTAAAGAATTATCTTGGAAGCATCCATATTCCAAACACGCGTTATCATATGACTTCGAATTTATGTATTGCTGTTAACATCATATCCAAATGCAACTATCTAAGAGAAAACGCAGAAATTATAAGAATATTTTTCACAACGTAAACATGGAATAGAAAGTTGTAACTTATTGAAACTTTCGGTTGGCCACAGACGCATCGCTGTCAGTTGTTTGAATTAATGTCCTTTGTGCCTTTGTATACCCATACATTACATCGGCGTACAAGTTACAACGTAACAATTTGCCATATGTTCTATGAGAGACTCATTACAAATGATTGCATAGAATGCTATCAAAGATCTAATCACACGCTTGCGCATATTCAAGTGCGTATGAGTTGCGCATTAACGTTATTTTGGGTAAGTAAAGGTTGCGGGGAGGAAGCTGTTTTTTTTTAAATTTCAACACAGGTGTGCAGCCTGGCTATCAAACCAAAGAAACTACTTCTTGGGCTGCAAACTTAACCTAAACTAAAACATGTTAATACGCAACTCAGGCGGACTTGTACATACGCACACGTGTGAAGGTGGCTTTTAGCCCGCCCCCTTTCACTGGACCCGCGGCACGCTGGCGGCGTCGGTGCGTCCTAAACTGGATTTGTGTTACCCTTGACTTTATGATGAGAATATCATTCAAAATATACAAGCATGACTAAAACGACAACAAAGCACACAAAGCTGAAAAAGATTCGTTTTTTGTCTATGAAATTCGTTGAGTGCTTTGTCAATTCGATCGGCAGCTGCAGCGACGCCGCCAGCGTGCCGCGGGTCCAGGGGGGGGGGGCTTTAGTAACTATCTCCCACCTGTGTGAAGCTGGTGACCGTGCCCTTCCTCTCCTCCTCCGTCATGTTGACGAGCTGCTCCTCCTGCCGCTGGACCAGCACGTTCAGCAGGTCGATGCTTCTGATGACGTCACCGCCGTAAACTGTACCCTGGCTGATCAGGTTACCCGAGATCAGGGCAAGGATGTCTCCCGCCGGACCGCCTGCGTTCAGCTGGTGTGTCAGAGTAAATTTGCATCTCATGAATAAATTTGCATAAACTGGTCTAGGTTACCCTGTATTCTACTGATCAGGTTACCCGAGATCAGAGCAAGGATGTCTCCCGCCAAAATGTTTTTGGGGACGCCGCAAGGGCGGAGACATCTTCAAACCGTTTGGACGACAAAAGACTTATGATTGGTGCAATGCAGAAGAAGAACTTTATTGCGCGACAATTGCAGCAGGTACAATGTATGACAACATGACAATCGAACTATTTCTAATATCTAAAGAACTTATCTAATATATGAATAACAGGAGACAACCTATCTAATAGTGTGCATGCTGATGCTCTACATAAGTATTTAAGTAATGTTAACGGTATGCTGCGTCAGGAATGTATAACATTTTCATAGCGTTGTATATAAATGTATTGATTGTGATTATCAGGCAAGTAACATAAATCACCAGTATCATCTTGAAGATAGGTTTATGAATAACTATACTGTTAAGCTTTAGAATCTATTGGCATTGATAGAGGTACGGACAGAACATTATCAAGGGACGCTTACCAGATCGTACAGCTCATTCACCCAAGGCGACGTGCAGTTACTCAAGTCTGGTTCCCCTTTCCTCAAAGGTCCCTCACAGTACCATCGAGCTGTGCCTACAGACACGTAAAACAGGTTTGTATTCCAAATTGTGTCTGGTGGTTATGGAATGTTTTTGAGGAACTGCAACGATTGCGGCAGGGATAATGCCGCTGGGAAGTAACCCCCATTAACATTTATCCGCCGGGTTACTTAAATCCGCCACTGTAGATTTGAGATAGCCTCCACCAGGCCCTTATACGGGCGTATGAATCGTAGAATTTGTCAGAAAAAGGAATAATTAACCAGACTGGTAGAGTCAGTCCACAGTGAAGATCACATTTCGCCCGTTTAGGAGCCTGCAAGTGAAACCCTGGCGTTTAGTCTGGTAGAGACTAGATTTGAGATCTCTCTCATGCCCGTAGCCAGGGGGGGTTCGGGGGGTTCGGAAGAACCCCCCCACAGGCCTGAAGGTCCACTTTCACAGGCTTGAAGGTCCACTTTTTAACTCTTCACAGAGGCTAGAATCCTACAAAAAACTTTGTCTCTGAT
The DNA here is from genome assembly GCF_035083965.1 of Branchiostoma lanceolatum. NCBI lineage: Eukaryota > Metazoa > Chordata > Leptocardii > Amphioxiformes > Branchiostomatidae > Branchiostoma > Branchiostoma lanceolatum. The sequence continues at coordinate 6,240,412 of NC_089732.1, read as the reverse complement.
TTTTCCTCTGAAATTCTCTCAAAAACACAGGAAATATGCCCTTTCAGAGGGTTCAATTCTTAGAATTGGAAACGCTCGAGGGTCCACGTCCAATGTTTTTTTTCAAGGTGGACTCATTTGTATCACCAGCGGAGCTGGAATCCGAGTAGAAGAACTGCTAACTTTGTCTCTGATTTCTTTCTTTGAGATCCTCTCAAAAACACGGGAAATGCCATATCAGAAGGTTCAATTTTTAAAATTTTCCGGGGGGGCATACCCCCGAACCCCCCTAGGAAACTCGCGCCTGCGGCGCTCGTTGGTCCCTCAAAAACTAAAAAGAACCCCCCCACTCAAAATCCTGGCTACGGGCATGCCTCTAGTGCAGCATCCCAAGGTATGCACAGTTTAGATATACAATAGTGCATTGTACTGGGTGACGTAGGGTTAGAGATCTGTTTGGACGTATCTGTTCAGGGTGGCGGAATATGTGCCCTGGTGGAATTTTGTTAGTAGATGTTAGAGCAAACACCGAGAGCACAACTTACCCACAGTTCCATTCGGACATGGCTGAGAGGACCATACTCCCCGTGCTGTTTCCGGCCATAGGATGTTCCTCTTCCGGGTCGCCGGGCACCTGGACTCAGTAGTCATTGTAGCGCCACTTGGTACTGTGTTGAATGAATAGAAAGCAACACAAGTAAGATTCTGTTGTTAATATGTTTATATATATTACCTGCACCACTACACCACTACGTCTTGCACCACTACGTCCAGCGAACTGGGAGAAAAATACATTTACCAAAACCCCTGGAATTAAAACCTTAGCCACAACATAGAAAGAGAAAAGAAAAGGTTACTGAATCTTGATAGCAAAAAGGAGCCACAACCTTCACATACACAGAGAGTGGGAGGCCGGAGGATTCACAGAACTTCACAGGCACAACTAGACTACATGTAGCTGTGTGACTGCAAACAGAAAGTAAAAGTTGACAAACTGAGGAGAAAGAGAAGGGAGAATCAGCCCTCACGTGGAGAAGTAACGTTAACGTCCATAGTAGTAGCATATTCTGAAGTTGTACTGTTCACCGTAACATCTGGAATTCGCAAAAAAGGAAGGAAAATTAAAAAATCAGGCCGATAGGGATAACTAAACTACTGAAAGGGAAAACATACCAAAAGACTACAAACTAACGTTACATGAAATGAAGAATGTGATAAAGACTGAGGAGTGGAAATGGCAGTGACATTGAGCGTGGAATGACGGTCAACAGATGACAAGGGAATGTGGACTCGTACAGAATGGGAGTGATGAAACTGTAGTAGCAATAATGAGCTACAATGAAGGGAACATAGCAGTACAGTGAAGTTCTAAGCAAGACGTGATCAAGGAGGATGTGATAAAACAATACGTTACAGATGGTGAAGGGATGAAATGGTCAGTTTAGCGCCCGTGAAACAGAATGCACACAACGATAAGTTACATGTACATGCGCTGCATCATGAGTTTCATGCAACAAGGCTACTGTTAACTTTGCCAATTAGTCTGTACCGAAAGCATCCACCCTCCTCTTGCTAAGATGTTTAATGAAACCTCGAAATCTACTTTTTTGCAACAAAGAACTTTGAGTCTTGCATGCGACAATACTCCGTTTTTTTACGATTAGAGTAAATCTGTTCAAGCGACACCCAAATTGGTTTGAATCTCTTACACAACCACTTCTGAAGTCGTCATTTCGATTGAAGTTAACCTCAGAAGTTTATATCATAAATAAAGCATTTTCTAAGCAGAATTATTAAAGCAAAACACATGAATATGGAATGGTGTTGCTAACTCGTGATTGGGGGTCCACTCGTGGCGGTTACAGTGGTGGGAGGTAAGTCGGTGTGGAATGACGTCAGCAGTCCGGTTGGCGCAGGCGCATAACCATCCGGTGGACCTACATACGGTTTAAAACATCATTAAGACAGAACACGTGGTTCCATGTAGCATGGTTTTTATCATGACTGTAGCGTCAGCGTTCACTCAGATCTTGACACTTATTTCTTTGTATTCGACTGATGTGAAGTTCAGAATCATCCCTTTGAGATACCAACTCATCAGATTCTCAAGCACCATGTACATATGGTTACAGGTTGTTTCGCTACATTGTCCGTTCACAATGTAGCGAAACAACCGGTTACCGTACATATGTATCTGTTGGTACCCAATATATCCTGCGTAATCAATCATGTGCTTTGCATATTGTGAAGTTCACGTGTCAAAGAACGTAAAATCAGATTCTGCTAAAGGTCCGTAAGCCTACACAAGATTCAATTGATCATCAGACTGTTACCTGAATTGGAATAGCAAATATGCATCAAATGCATGTAGTCCTTTTTAAAATGTAGTTCCCTAGTTCAAACAGTAAAAAATGGGGGTAAACTCGTGTTATGAGTGGTCGATCTGTCCTGTAAGAACAATGGTAAATGATGATATCTATTAAAGAGGAATGGGGATATGCGAAACGTAAACTCACCAGCCACGCATTTCATCCGGACCTCCAGGTACTTTAAGGTGCCTGGGCATGGGTCACCACCAAAATTGTCGTTTCCGGCTATCATTGAGCATTCAGGTAGGCCGTTACACCTGGTAAATAAAAAGGATAAGTTGTCACCAAAGGTTTGGATGATAAAAAGAATGAATTTGGCTATCTGTACAGTTCAGCATGGTCTCGGCCTATACAGCTTGTGGCTTAAATAAAACTCCAATATTGGGTTAAAATCTAGAGAAATCGTTTAGATTTAGCAAAACTTTAAGTATCAATATGCTTCGTTCCAACTGTATCATATCACGAAGAATCATCCACAGATTCTCCAGTTGCACAGTTGCGACAAAATCAATTCCCTGGAGGATGCAATGGTGCGCATTTTGAAATATTTTCAAAACTAATTCCTCCGCCCCTGATGCGTTGCCAAAAACAAACGTCAACGTGATTGGCTCAAAGTTTAGCACACTGAGTCTCACGTGTTACAACCTATCTGAAGAGTGTTCTGAGCTGAACAGTTGAGGTTGAAGTTATCGTTTCAAAGCGATCATTATACAATAAAACTAATGCCTCCGCCCCTGATGCGTCGCCAAAAGCCAACATCAACGTGATTGGCTGAAAACGAACTATCTGAAGGGCGTCCTGAGCTGAACAGTTTAGGTTGAAGTTATCGCTGATCCCGCCACACCCCATGCCTGTTCGCCCGTAGCTGGCGTAAAACTAATGCCCCTGCCCCTGATGCGTTGCCAAAAACAAACGTCACCGTGATTGGCTGAAAATTTACCACAGTGAGTCTCACCTATTACGAACTATCTGAAGGGCGTCCTGAGCTGAACAGTTGAGGCTGAAGTTATCGCTGATCCCGCCACACCCCATGCCTGTCCTTCCGTAGCTGGCGTACTCCACGTAGATGAAGGGTCTGGTCAGACTGCTGCAGCTCAGCTTCATCACCTGTCCCTCACACGTCATCGTCACTTCCGGTAGTGCGCCTGCGCGTAAACACGACAGCCATGATACCAATGAGCTATTGATTGGAAATCAACTCGAGCTACTATGTTTTAAAAGCACGACCGAGCAGGCGAAAATCAGTTGTTTCAGAACGCTTTTATGAGCTGCTCCGACCCGTGTATTGCAACAACACAAACTGTCAAATGAACAGAATGTCTTTCAACTAATTCCGCCAAAATGTTGTTTTAAAAAACTACGGAATGACCAACGTATGATCAACTCGCAAAAAAGATATTCTATTGCAGACAGATGTAAGTAGACAAAAAGTAATCAGTAGCACAAAACAAACCAACACTTTTGTAAAAGACTGCTGGTAGTCTACAGGAACAAAGGCAACGAACAAAGACACAGGACTGTGAAATTAGGATTTTATTTAGTCATACGGACACCGACCGTTCATTCCTTAGAGGTCAAGCGCATGTTCTATTGCAGTTGCAGTCGGAGACGTTGCCGCTTATAGTTAGATGCACGTCTTGTCAGTCACTGTGCACGTACGAGTACGCGATCTCTGAAAGCGCGTGTCTATTTCAAGGTAAGTGTTCTATCGTCAAAACTCTTGCAGCAGTGTAAGAAAAAGCACTGTACAGTTGCAGCGACGAAGACTCCGCGCTATGTTGCTCATTGCTCGTTCTTGAGTTGGTCAGTAAGGCAGTTAGTAACTTAAAAACACATTCAGTTGCCCATCGACGACACAGTGACAGGAGAGCTTCTACATCTGAAAGCGCTACGTGCGAACATCGCCCTTTTGTCTTCTCACCATCGCACGCATGTCGTGCTGTCCGAATCTGTCGTTGCTCCAAAGCGTAGTTGTAGATCTGAAGACAGGCTATTCTCCCATGGAAGGCCCGTGACTCCAGATCCCCATCCCTGTACCCCAATCTGATTGGTCCGCTGATGTTGAGTTCCGTGTTTCCTATTTGCTCGCTGTCAACGGCCTCTCCCTGATGCCACAGCTTGGCCTCCCCGGAAGTGACGTCATACGTCACGCCGACGTAGTTCCACTTGTTTGGCTTGAGAACGCTGGCGGTCAGGACGATTGGGTCCAGCGCAAAGCTACAGCGATGGGACAGCATCAAGACTTACGGTTCCTCCAGCTGTTTCACTCACTTTATAAATGGCGTTAACGACATTTTCGAAGACATCCTAATGGTGGATTGGATTGTGATATGTTGGCTGATATGCAAGTACTGGGATACACAGCGTGAATACATCAAAGTTAGATTTTTCTTGAATCTTTAAACATCTAACAAGCATCTTAAGGATACCGTCTCACTAGAGAGCATTGGTTATTGCTGAGCAAACTCCATCATATCAGCCGTTTTCCTTTAATCAAAGGTTTGTTTTGCAGTTAAGAGACAAAAGAGTAACTGTGCGATGCCTGATGTGTTAGGTATGGTAAATTTATCGCAATCAACTAGCCTGGAATCCGGCACTATTAGCTTTAGTTCGCTTCTAATGGTCGCTAACCCTCAAGCCTTACGACAAGACTGGATTCCAGGCTAGCGACCCGCTGTCTGCACCTGGAGGTGGGACGTACCTCCCAAACAGGCTGTTGTTGGCCAGCTGCCACAGAGTGCACCCTTCACTGCTGACGGGGTAGTTCACGATCAGACCGGACTCCCCCATGGGGTAGACGTGCGCGAGGACCGTGACAGAGGCATCGCGGCGCACGTCCAGCGCGCCGTTGTTGGGGATCTCTACAAACGAACTCGAGTTTCCCGCGAAGTAGAAAGCGCCTTCGCTGTCGTCCAGGGGCCCTTTTGCGAGCTGGATGCCTGAGGCGTTTCCATGGTTACCGAAAACGCTAATGTCGTCTGCACCGCGACGCTGGCTAAGCGGCCAGAGGCCTACTAAACCTACGGGTATGGTAGAGTAGACCCGTCAGCCTTATGACGTCACTACAAGATTGTCAGGCCCGTATCGTCATTAGCTACCTGACGCAACCATATGCCAGGTAGCTGTCAATTCAATGACACAAAAAAACTGCATCATTGTATATATGTATGACATACAAATAGAGAGCTAAGATACTACGCGATAGCGTTGAAATTTTGTAATGTTTTTTGTTACCCCTTGTGCAACGACGTCCATTATTGGCATCTCAGACGAAAGGGTCATTCAGTGGAGTAACATAATTCATGCTGCATGTATATGCTTGCTGTATCATTAATAAACGTAAACATAGATAAATACAAGTGTATGTAGATAAAGAAACGACGAGACCCTAACCTTCTTCTGGCGGCACATCACACAGCTCCCCGGAATAACCTGGTTGGCATCTACACTGATAATCAGCGTCTGTCAAAGTAAGAGGAATATGAATTAGTACATAATCAATCTACTAATAAGAAAAGTACGACTACATTTGAATGCAGTTGAGTACATTCAATGTATTTCATTGTTAATCTATCAAAATAAACTCCATAATAATGACGCACGTACGTCGATCTATTATTCCCTTTGAAAGCAGCAGTTATATTTCTAAATGTACAGTATTCTATGCATAAACCTTTGTCTGTCCATTCCGGTTCCACCGCCCAAGTGTTTTGTGTCCCTGAAAAACATAATGAATTTCTAAGTTAAGCAACAAAACTAAAGAAACATATCTAATTCAAACTCTTGGACACTAAGAAAGACTACATCATTAGATAGTATGAGTGTTCCAAGTGCTCCAGAGGCACTCATAAACATATCGACATTGACATTGGTATAGACCATGACTTTGTTCGAAGCTTATTCTGTATAAAACAGTCTCATCCGGTGTACAGAAAGTGCGAAACGGAACGAAATGGAAAGAAATGGAGCGAAATGGAATGAAATGGAACGAAATGGAACTACAGAAAGTGCAAAATGGAACGAAATGGAAATTCGTTCCATTTCGCACTTTCTGTACACCCGTCTCACCTATCTCACAGATGAAGAAGTTCCTATGTTCACATCTCGCGTCATTCCACAAGAAGTTGTGTTGCTTTCGGAGCTCGATGCAGTTCTCATTCCTTCCGCCATTCGGCTCTCCTTCCTTCCAGCCGTCTGCCGTGACGTTTCTTCCGGTGGCATTCCATTTAAAGACGCCCTCGCTGGTGTCGTCCGTTCCACTCGTCCAGAAGGAGTCTGCGTTTTGCAATTAAGTGTCAAATGTTTAGCTCATAATCTATACAGAATAAATGGTTTTCTGTCCCAGAGCCAGCTACAATGGCAGAACTTACAAATGAGAACAAAGCTAGAAGGGGACCAGCAACTGTGGTCGAAAATTCATCGCACAAATTCAACGGTTCCTATTTTCATGTAGTATATTTTCTCGCTTTCAGTCAAATGTGTAGCCTCTATTCTAGAGAAAAAATGTTTCTTTCTCAAACAAGCATCCGAGCTATGCAAAATCAAATCACCGTATGTATTTCACACTTGGAATAGACATATGTAAAAGAAGTGGATAATGTTTTTGGTAGCTACTAGTATTATGTTTTAGTATTAACATCCACACCAAACGTTAAGTTCCAACATGTAGCACCTTTCACCCCGGTTATGCAGTCAACGCACGATGAAAAAGACAAAGAACGAAACACATAAGTAGAAGGTTGTCCAAAGGGAGAAATTCCCACGAGAGAGCAACGATGATGAAACATGTTATATGCATTTCTTGAAACTACTTTGGCGCCTTTACTCCATCCGGATTCCTTTAACTGCTTCCTACTCATCCGGAATCCGGATATCTTTGAGAGGATTTAAACTAGTAACTAAGTCATTACCATTTCTGCTCACTGCCACTGTGGATAGTGGTATAGCAGTGCTTTCAACCTGTGACCTTCCGGCATTGCTGCGCTTTCCTCTTCCATTGTTAGTATTTTCGTCATTACGACCGTTGTTTCCCCTATCGCTGTTGTCATTATCGTTTTGCTGGTTATTGTTGCAGTTTTCTCCAGGGGTGTCGTCACCGTCATCGTTGTTTCCTCTGTTGTCATGGTTACCTCTGTTGCCGTTGTTACCTCTGTTGTTGTCGTTACCAGAATCATTGTCACAGTTGTCCAACACATCATCGTCATCGTTGTCACCATCAACTCCATTGTCATCACTATCAGCATCATCGTCAGCACCGTCATCACCATCGTCATCACTATCAGCATCATCGACATTATCAGTATCATCACCATCAGCAGCATCGTCATCAGCATCAGCACCATCGTCATCAGAATCATCTTCATCAGCATCATTATCATTGTCCACATCATCAGCGCCATTGTCATCTGCAACATCGCCGTCGTTGCCATCATCACCGTTCTCTTGAATTTCGTCATCAGCGTCGTCATCATTGCTGTTGCCATTGTCATCTCCATCACCATCAGCAGCATCTTCACCATCTGCATCAATGCCATTGTCACCATTATCATCATCAGCGCCATTGTCATCTGCAGCATCGCCGTCGTTGTCATCATCACCGTTCCCTTGAATTTCGTCATCATCGTTGACATCACCATTGTCGTTGCCATTGTCATCTGCATTACCGCCTGTGTCTCCGCTGTACCCAGTTGTTGTTATTGATAGTGGGATACCTTCTGACGCGTCAAAGAATAAAACGTATATATGGTCCCTTAAATGCTTTTCAAAATGTATAACATTATCAAAAGCCTGAAGCGTTACTTGTTTTACGCATGCATAGGTCTGTGAACGTTGGATACATAGAAAACATTAATATCTACATCTTCATACTGATAAAAGATGTTGCACAAAAATAATGGTATATAGTAATCATTATTTCCATTTCTTGCTACCTTTTTATTTTGCCATCTAGTTTTTATAAAGCCTTCTATGCATATGGTGCATCAAAACAGTCCCTCTTCTGTTTTAAGCTTAATTTTAACAAGCGGGTTGCTCTCAACAACACTACAACAAGTCTACTGCCACCTTGCCATATGATCATGGTTCGGTACCTCCTGGCTGATCGCATAGCCGTCCTTTCACATCACAGGATCCAGTTTGGTTGTTTGTTTCTGTTCCGTTTAAGCCTGGGTTGAGCCCGTTTTGTTTAGAGGAGGAAAGAAAGAAATACACATGAGACTGACGGTTTTTCACAAGACGAATACCTCCACCACCCCGCCACCAACCAATGATACGAAACGGCCTCTTCCGGCTTCCTACCTCCGCTGACATCTCCATCCACCTCACAGACATAGCTGAAGCTGAACTGATCACAGTAGGCATCCGCCCATTGGTCCTCGCGGGAGTCCCCTCTGTTTCCCCGCACAATGTAAGAACACAGGCGGCTCTTGTTGTTCGGCTCTCCCGGCGCCCAGGACTGAAACCCACTGGCCTCCGTGCCGTCACTGAACACCCAACGTCCGTTAACTTCATCAAACATCAACCCCAGCCAAAACTGCTCAGTCCTGTCCAAACAGTTCTTGAGAAAAACGACTCTCGCATAAGACTCTGCGTCCTTTGGGGCGACAAGGTGACCGCCCTTACCCTGGCAAACTTGAGAAGCTTGAGACTGAGTCAACTTTTCCAAGGAGGCGGTATAGGTTTTGTTGTTGTAGAATAGAGTGTTGTTCGCCGGGCATTCATCTAATGAGCCTAGGAACAAAGTGTACAATATATGCTTCGTCTAGTGATATACAAACAAGGAATCGGCCGTGGTCTCTCTTATATCAAAGGACAGGGCGAATGTCCTTACACACATGTAATTGTTACAAACAGAAATTACAAAGAAAGAGACCATGGTCACACTCAGCTCAAACAGTCGCAGATGGACACAATGATGGGTTACACCTGACTCTGTGTACATTACAAACGACAAACATTTCCAACGCCTTCATTTGCTAACTGGAACAAGTTGTTAGTTTCTAGCTTCTATCTGTACATCATGCCTTGATTGGCCATACCGTTGATGGAAATCCCCCAAACCAGACACATTTCATAAATGTCAGAGCTGTACTAACATGCTAATCCAGTTGATCTGTCTTAAATCTTTGTATGTTACAAATGACAAAACATTGCCAATGCTTTCATTTGCTTATCTAAAATAGTTCTAATGATTTAGCTGCTACCTATATATCCAGCCTCGGTTATCAATACCGTATCAGTCACCATTGATGGAAATCAACAAAACCAGACAGCATTTCATCAAGTCAAACACAGACATACTAACAAATATAATTCCAGTTTGTCAGTCTTAACTCTTGATAATTCACTTTTCTTATCAAACGGACATGTTTATGTGCAATACTGCAACCATTCTATTATACTTATTCCAAAAGAAGATAAAACCATTTATTCAGAATGTTGCAAACAAAATTGCCACGAGCGACACCCTACTGGTGAGGAGATCTACAGCTCCAAGCTCTGCTCCTGACATCCTGTGCTGACATGGCCAAATATCATGTCTTCAAGCTAACATATGTCAAAACGTTATCATGTCAACATATGTCAAAATGCCAACATGGGTTATCAGATGTCACGATAAGCTTATCTGCGCACTTTTTTAAGCACTCAATCATTTCCTTGATTGATTTTGCTGCCAACACCTTGTTAGCCTGTGGCAAGAACCCACGGACATCTTTACATACGGGAGCTGGAGCCGGCATCTCTCATTTGATTGTGTGGTGCCAAGGTGGTTCATCTCGACAAGTTCTGATTGAACTCTTTACTTTCAGGATCGTGTTGCCACGTCTTTGAACTGAATTTCCATATAGATTAGGTTCCAGATTATGGATGATGTTCATCGAACCAGGCTTAGGTTCACATTTTGTACTTCTAACAGTATGCCAGCACGGTGAGACGGACAAGTGGACACCGTTATTCCTGAGTTATGCTACGGTCACATTTTCCAAATGTTAATGAACCACACACTCCACTTCCTTCCCCCTATATTACGAACATCCCTTCCTTTTACTTCAACTTTTAATGCTAACAGTGAAGAAGTATGTCATTTACTTATATCGATTGAAGCTGTCTTGCCGTTATGCCGTCTCCATGTCCATCCTAATATGTATTCCTCCGACAGAATTAAAGCTTTAACGCTCCAGCTATTTCCAACTCAACGTTCCACATCTACCAATAAAAGGAGCACTTTCTTCACATGTGGCAGATTCATCTGAAGACAGATGAATACAAATTTCCTTTGATCTGCAAAATGTTGTTTCGAATTGCTGTCCATGGCGTCTTTCCTAGTAAGAATAAGCCAAAGCCAATAGAAATGTTTCAAATTGAAGTCACACTCTTTCCGAACTACATTGATAGCTTTGAAAAGAAGAATCGCGTCTCTTCAAACAGCGTCCTTGGTTCTCTGTACATATAAAATACCTGATTACCCACTAAGTGGTGCCTTGCTCCGCACATCCATCTCCACTGGCGGACAAATAGTAGGTAATTACTCGGCGTCGCAGGGACTCATTTCACGGCTTTTATACTTTCTTGCTGTGACTTGCGGGGGTTATAGGATCTTATTACCCAGTCATGAGCCATAAGCGTTACAAGTGTAAAAGTCTGTCAATATGTACGCATGCCTAGCTAGGAAAACTCGCAGTGAATTCTATACATGGGAGCAATAAAAGGATTTGTCTGCACAGCAAATTGGACGTCATTCTTTGAAGAAGGGTGCACGAACTTGTCGACAACCCAAGCTGTCACCTTAAAAAGATCTTTCAAAATTCTGTCAAGTACGTTATATGTCTAAAGAGGTGAAGGAACTTGCGTGGGGCATTGCTCGCGTCGTGAACTTTTTTGAAACAAGAGACTGTGCTTTAAGATGCAGACCACACCGTTTGTATGACAGTGTGGACAAGTGTAAGTACAGTATCTTGTACAGGTATTGACAACATTATGTACGTGTCGAAGCTGGCTAAAAATTTAACTTTCGACGACCTGCTATCATGATCCTAGTTCTACGTCACCCAAAGTGTCTTAGTACATCGAATAACCTGGACACCCTGTCTCTCTCAACAACGTCAAGATCCTGGACGCTGAGCAAGACTACTAAGTATTTCTTGAGCGAAGTTAAGGAAGCTCTATATATCATGGCCCACCGACCTTCCTTGAACAAAAACGGGGGCAGGTACCGACTTCCAGAAACCTTTGACCCGGTGATGACGCCACACTTCCGGAAAGTTGCATGTATTGAGCAACCGGGTCTTAAGTTATACCAAGGACTGGTCGAAATTTTTGGGAGTCCCCATTCTTGTGTTGGAGAAAAGGTAACTCTTTTGTCATTATGTTAAATAGTTCTTTTATTTGACAACAAATAAATGTCATGAAAACGGGTACATAACAGACTGGCATAGAATGAGACAGTTTGTTCAGGTGGACACTCGTTCTGGACGGATTATTTTCTGTTGCCAAATATATTCAACAGTTTAAAGAAGTGTTTAAGTTATTCCGCGGACAGGCCGAGTCCCCATTCTTCTGTTGGAGTTAAGTTAACTCTTTTTTCATTATATCAAAAAGTTCTTTTATCTGACAACAAATAAATATCATGTAAACAGCTACATGACAGTCTGGCATAGAATGAGACAGTATGTTAAGGTGGACACTCATTCTGGACGGAATATTTTCTGTTGCCAAAGATATTCAGTAGTTTGAAGAAGTTACATATTAGAGCTATTGCTTTGAAACTATGAAGTACAAACCCATCAAAATCAGAAACGAAAATTTCATGATTTCTTGTTATACAAATCAAATTCATAATAGCACCTCATTACATTATATATATAACCAGTTAAAAGTGTTAAAGAATTACCTTGGTACAAGCCGTTAACAGTCAGTGCCCGGAGGAAGCGGTTTTCTTCAAGCGTTTCTATGGAAACCAACTCGGACGACTCTTCCCGACAGGTTTGCCTCGCCTCCTCCCAACTCTTCCTGTCGTTGATGTGGAACTTGTAGCAGGACCCTCCCTGTCTGATCCAGCCCTCCGGACACCTCAGGCGGACCGGCAACGAACTGTGATGGCTGGACGAGGAAGTCACTGGTACGCATGTGCCGTTGTTTAGACATGGCGACCCGGCACAAGACCCGGATGTAAATGTTGGGAAAAGGCTCACTGCAGGAAAAAACACAAAAATAAGGAGTGTTAGAAAATGATCAGTATGATGTTGCAACTGTAGATCATTTGATGATATTTTGATTAAGCCTCTAAACAAGGAAAACACCGGTACGCATGTGCTGTTGTTTAAACATGGCGACCCGGCACAGGACCCGGATGTAGAAGTTGGGAAAAATCTCACTGCAGGAAAAAAAGTTTCGAAAGTTTAGAAAATGATTAGTATAATGTTGCAACTGTACATGTAACTTTAGATAATTTGTGAATATCTTCATTAAGCCTCTAGTCACTAAAGAAGCCACACGGCGAAACAGGTATGGGAATTAAGGTTCCAAACGTGAACTATGCAGCTCCAGACCGATGACTTCAATGCCAAAGATGTCGGTTAGCTGAGAAAAGAATCCACTCTAATGTATAGTACATAATAGATCATGTTAAGGTATCTATTCTTTTCATGAATGGGTATATGTGCAGTGTCTAAAGCTTTGACCAAGTACAAATGCGACATGAAGTTCAGAGTTAACTTTGCTATTTTTTTATGAAAAGTACTTAGACGCCATGGCGAGGACTAAGACAGATGTCGTATCTTAACGACGAGACAACGTACATGTAGATGCTGAAAAGAAAGTGAGTGGTCTTGTGGTTTATCCGTTGAGTCTTTAATTACTCAAGAGAAAGAAAGCCCTTATCCACTAGTGCTCTACGCTAAAGCCGCAACGTGATCAACTTCTCAAGGGATCTTATTCAGCGTACCCATCACGTGCCCGGGTCGATCCCACCGCCTCTCGACAGTAAAATGAATTCTACCGTTCAAAAGTTCAATACTGATGGAAGGAACCGATACTTGATGAGTTGCAGATATTACAAAGGTCAGAAGTCACTCTATTCTGCAAGGTGATATCCATACCGTTTCAGGTACCGACGTTGATCACAAGCAGGGTGTTCATGCATCTTCCATGCTCCGTCAAAAGTATTTCGTATTGCCTTACGATAGGCCAAGAGGAGCATACAGGGCGCATTCAAGGATGTCTTCTTACTTTTAACCTAGCCTCCGTTGCAGGCTCTGAAGCGGCTTTTTGGGGGGCTAAATAATACACTTTTTGCAGCCACCCGGTAACTATGACTGATAGTTACGGGGTGGCTGCAAAAAGTGTATTATTTACCCCCCCCCCCCAAAAAAAGCCGCTTCAGAGCCTGCAATGGAGGCTACTTTTAACAGTAGATAAGAGAAACGGCTGAATATTTCAAAAATTCGTTTTAAACAAGGATTCTCATTTGTATTTGACAAATTCAAAATCAGAAAGAATCTTGACAATTCGTGTTTGCCCTATTGTATTTGTTATAGGTTTCACTTAATTTGGAAAATGATTCTTGCCGTAAGTCTTGTTCTTGGCATCATTTCAAACTGTAGTAGAACACACGTACATACGATGACTCATAGTTTGAGGCCGCCTCGTTCACATCTTGACTTATATCAACACTTCGTTTTTTATGTTTACCCCAACAAGCACGTGACGAGAGGCAAAAAGTTATGGACGGGACAACTTCAATGTTTTCTGTCAAAAGACATTAAAAGGGTGAGACAAGTTGGTGTTTGAAGGTTGGACGCCATTTCGGTGCACTCCTGACTTCACAGTGACATGATATATCACTGATTCACCACGGGGAATTCACTGAAGAGTTTAATGAGGTGAGTAGATTCTGTACGCCTGAATGTTTCTTCCGACGCCTCAGAAGAAATTGTGCTGTGGTGTGTGTAGATTTAAACACTTTCACATGGAAATCTACATTTAACCCCACAAATAACATAACAGGCAGCAAAACGTTTGACAAATATCTACTAGACATACACACCATAAATTAGTTTGCTACCCTGGGGAGCATTCGAGCTAGACGAACTCTGTCTTTTCATCAAAAGTTTCTCTTTTAACAATTTTCGGGAGGGCAATACCATAATAAAATCATGGATAGTGGCTGTTGATTGTAGAGACAGCTGCAGAGACCAAACTGCCTACGGCACAGATCTAGATATGTATTCGGGTGAACAATTTTGTGTTGTTTTCTTCCCAACAGTCAAAGACTTCCCCTGAAGTCAAAAACTTCATTTACTTAAAACGGCTCTTGCGACTCTCACAACTACATGTCCTACTCTCGATGTCAGATAGGCGGGATATTTGCCAACACTAAGTGAACCCAAACAATGACGTCACCCCGAGAGACAAATCACGTTGGCGCTAGACTGGCTAACAACCAACACAAAGAATCGGAGGTCGCGAATGTCGCGCCATGTAAATGATACATCCAACTGGTGTGAGTTTGTTAGCTACCAGACGACCCCATCCCCGAGTCGAACCACCTGCAGGGGCTTAGCAGGCCAAGGGTTAAGCAAGGATAGTCCTTGATGAGAGGATGGGAAATGCCTAGGCCGTGAGAAAATACAAACGTCTGTCCGACAAGCTTTCACGATAGGGGCTGCATCCCTGTAGCTCAACTGGCAGCAGCCTCACAGTTGAGCTTCTGGTTCCAATTAGTTTGTAACTGGGAGACCCTCATTTCAATCCTGGGAAGGACAGCTCGGTTGGGACTGCACCCGTCTTTCGGAAAGGACGTAAAATGGGGTCACGTGTTAGAGGAGGTGCACCGAGCACGTTAAAGAGGAGATGCTAGCATCCCCTTCCTGTGAAAATATACCCTACTACTAATACAGCAAGGAAACTTGCACTACAAGGTGAACAACAACAGCTGCAATGATAGTACTATTCTAATCTCCACCTGACTAATTGGGTTGTTAATTGGGATGTTAGGCCACAACAAGTAAATTTTATGGATGACATCCTCCGCAGACTCCAAAATTAATGAGATAGGGCGAAAAAAAAACACGGCGGGCAAAAAAAAACAAGATTCCTATGTTTTCAAATTTTGAGATCATAAATCTTGTTAAACAAGAATTGAGGCGACGAAATATGATATCATAACCAACAGGTCTTTTATTCCTGTATTCAACCAATGAGGTTCCGTACATAATATAAAACCTCCTTGATTCAACAGTAAACATGTCCTTGAAGATGTGTATACATGTACATCTCAATAGACTAACTACAACAAATGCAGAAAAAAGCCATGAAACACCTTGTGTACTATACAGCTCAATTAACTAGACCCCCCCCCCCATTATTTATATAATGTCCCTGCTAGAACAAATGCAGAAAACAGCTTGTTATTATACCATCATGGGCAGGAACCACACTGGGTGTTCATATGCAACGAAACACCTTAGACTGTCAACATTTACGACATATTTGCCCATTTTTGACATGTTGACCACAGTCGGAGGGCAATGAAATTTCTTGTTTTTTATTTCGAAATCAGGCGAAAATTAATGAGCGCGCTGATGTCATCCATAAAAATTACTTGCTGTGGCCTTAGGAAAAAAAATTGTAGAAAGTTGCCAAATACGTTGAATAATTTGCCAATGAAATTAGCCGACCAACTAATAATGAGTTACACATTTTACTTATTCAGACTAATTGGACATTTTTTTACTATTTTTGCTACAACCAAAGTGGAGGCCTCGTACATACTAACATGTGTAGCTCCGAAACCGGCTATCTCCTGTAGAAAAGTGGCATTATACAGCCAGTCTGACCAATCTTTACTACTAGTATTTCCTAGCATACCATAGAGCCTGACAGAGACTAGCTCTATTGATATACAATCTCATCTACGATCAGGAGTAAAAAAGGAGCTGCCATGAAAATGTTTCCACTAACATAAGCTTATGGATTTCGGTGACGCCGTCTGGTTACACATGTATCATGAACCCCCACTCACGTTCAGTATATGGCCTCCTGAATGGCCCGAGCTCACTTAAAGCAGTGTCATGTCGTCGGAAAACTGTCTAATGTCTTGGCAACGGAGAAGGGAGACATAATTTCGGGTTATCACTGGTTTCCTGATTTTATGTTAGCGTTCCTAATGTATACAATTACGGCGACACTGCTATTTAGTCACTCCTATCTGCCCTACTAATCACTTCATTTTGGGAGTGGAAACGTAACCATGGGTTCTTGAAGATAAACAAATTAGGGGGAAACAGTCGTTATAGAATACGTGCCTAACCACATTCTGCTGGAATTTCCTATGTATGAAGAAGGTATTGACAGACAAAGCAGGGATGGCGCAGCGCTCTCGTTTGATATCCAGTCAGCACCAAGGACAGGGAAAATCCGCCCGTTACGTTGCGGTTACTATTCTTCCGTCGGGACAACGCATTCTTATTCATTGGCTCGAGCGTTAAGTTGATCATGAATGAATTAGTAAATGATCCTAGTTGATACACAGCTGAGACGAGACATCTCTAAACTGCGCATTTAACATTTACTACATTTACTACATTGTTTTAAATTGTCTATTTGACTGAATTGCCTCTAGTGTCTTATCGTTGTACTCAGTGTAATTGTAATGTTGAGTGGTCCGCAACATCAGCTTGTCTGCCTGGCGCTCCACTATGAATTGTCTTGTTGCAATTTTTGATAAAGAATAAAGATACCCTGAAACTGAATATGATAGACTGGATGATCACTCAATTTACAAAAGACAGAAAAAGGTATTTAAGCTCTTTTAATAGATTCCGTCCCTACTTTCATTTCAGTTATCGTGCCCCATATACTAGATGACTTTTAGGTCACCGCCATTTTGTCATGTCCTTGATAGCACCCCCCCCCCTTTCCTGAGTAGAACTTTAACATGAGACAGTCCAAGTCGCAACACGCCATCACGAGACAGACAATTTGTCTCCATTCAGTCTTGGTTTAACAACTGTAATTTGCCAACACATGCAGCAGTCAGTCTTGAATCCACTCCAAATTACAGCAGCTACTTCGCCTAGATGTGTAAATGCTGCTCGTTTACACACAACGACGTTTGCCGATATTCTGTGACGGCAAAAATTTAGACAGACGGTTTGGTCTGTTTTATTGGACGCGTACTGCGTAGCCAAAATAGCCTCTACCAGGCTCCACAGGTCGCTGGAAAAATCGTAAGAATTGGCCAAATAGACGGATAACATGCCAGAGAAGTTAGTTCACTATAGAAGTTACAGTTTGCGACCTCTAGATGGATGGCATATTGAACCCTCTCTTCATAGCCGACTCCCTTAGCATACTATTCACTCTATTTGGCCGATTTCTACTATTTACCCAGCCATCCGCGGGGCCTGGTAGAGGCTATAGCCAGGACACCTCGGCTGACACTAAGTCAATCACTTATGATCAAGTGTTGGTCTTATAAACCCAGACCTGATGTGTTTTCTCCGCGAATTTTGGCAAAACTGAACCTATTGTCACCAAGTACGGTGGGGTTTCTTCATTAGATAGCTCCAAACGGCAGTTAGCGTTGGATATGAACGGTTTGCAATTTGACAAGTCGTTTGGTGTGATATAACCAGCTGCCGCCCCGTGCCTGCGCAGTTGGGAAGATGCGCCGAATGGCAGTTATAACCGGTTAAATTCGGAACACTGTGGTTTGGATCACCTTTATTATGACGCAGTTGCGGCTAAAGTACTCAACTCTCAATACAGAGACAAATAATTGTCTAACTCTTACGCCAAAAATAGTTACTCAAGCAACTGGATAAATTTTGAAACAGTGAGACGTTTCAGACAGCATCCGCCATCTTTCGTCAGTGACTGAAAAAAAAAAACAGTTCTCCAGTTGCCTGAGTAGCTATCTTATTACCTGGATGTCTAACCTTCATCAACATATCAAGTAGTTGTCTGGTTTTAGGGGGGAAGTCAGTGTCAAGTCAAAACATTTATTTTTGAATTACACCTACAACATCTTGATCTAATTTGTAAGTTTGCTTTTGTTACCATGTTAACATATCAACGTTACTAGTACCGCAATTATTACACTTTAAATATGCCTCGATGACTCTTCAAACATGTTTAAACTTTAAAAAGTCCTAACAACGTTACATATCCTGTCTACTGCCACCAAACAGCACCTTTAGCCCTGTTGACATTACTGTATGTTGTCATGTGACGAAGGTATGTTCAACAAACAGCCACTGACTTACGAAAGCCCAGAACGACAATGATCGCAGGCCTCCGCAAAGGCTATGTGCTTATAGATCTCGGCATAGGCTGTGTTGGTCTGTGAGCACACAGGCTATGCAGAGATTTGTGCGCACACAGCCTATACGGAGACTTGTGGGTATTGTCGTTCTAGGCTTTCGTACTGACTCCCACACGATGGGTAAGTATTTCATCACTAGGCTCTTCCCATGTTGTGCAAAGAAAGCCTGTTTGATCACACATCGCAGTTGAAAGCCTGCTGTTTTAGCGACAGACACACAACACTATTACGGCTCTGTTTGTGTAGCCGGCATATTTGCCAACCACATGTAAGCTGCGTTTTCAAACTGACAAAATATTCTACTTCTGTACATGACGTCATTTGTAAAAATCCTACTATTAATATTTCATGTCTTACCGCGATTTGACGTCAAAATGAACGGCTTAAGTAAGGAATTATAGGCTAAAATTCCACAGGACATGAAATAGCTGACGCGAAATTAAGTCGTGAATCTTTAATAGAATGAAAACAATGTTTATGAACATTGCATAGTTGATAGCTATTGTTTGATAAAATAATGTATTCAGGTTTTGTTAGATTCGTTAATAAGTTTGCTATGGTGTTACAATCAATGTTAGGATAAACAAAAGTTAATATGGTGAAGAGAGTAACTTGTTACAAGTCATAGCAGCTGCAAATAGTACGCAATAGACCGCCTCTAGTGTTTGTGAATGTCAAAAAGAGCATATCCACTAAAGGGGGAGGGTTTTTTTTAAGGATTTACATAGAATGACGGACGCTCAACAGCCCGTATCTCTGAGCCCTGTGGCATGGAAACATAGATAACAGACAATGTTCCCAACCACGCACGAAATGAGATAGTGTCTAGTAATAACAATAAAGGATCGCAAAGTCCTCCCCTGTTACCTGGCGGCTAAAAATAAAAGCACTTTTTTAACAGATGTTTGAACTACTTTACTCGCATTTCCCTCCACTTAGCTATGTAAATGTGTTATCCCTGCTAGGTAACCTGTAGGGTGATGTGTTTGGAAGCTTTTAAGATTTCTGTGTGCTTGGGTTATTCAATACTAGCAATGTCTGGAGTCCAGATGGACATATCTCTGTAGCATTCTGATTTACAATTCGCCGTATCGATGGCGTTACGAAATACCTGAAAATGGAATAAAAATATCAGCTTGGGCGACCTATGTGTGCTGTGGTCTCCGAACTTAGACATGTTGAGCACATACCAACCATTTTTCTGGGTTTTTTTTCTAAAACATTGCTTACACAAGGTACAGTGCTTTGCAGGTGATAGAAAGCAGAAGCTGTCACGAAAAGGTGTGGGATTGGAACCCATAACCCTTGATCAGCGACCCGGAACGAGGACACGGCTTCTCGGAAGAGTCTGTTTTTAGAAGCTGAAACAACATAATTACCATCCACGGAGTAAATGAAAGGATTTTTTTTTCAGTTTGGCCTAAGGCATTTTAGAAGGTATCATATGAGGAATCAAAACTGAAAGTTCAGCTGCAGTGCCTTAGAAAGCCGCTAGGGAGCCCAATATCGAACTTGACCTTCGTTTTCCCAACCACTACCCACATACCAAATATCATTAGGATCCAACCGCAGGGTCTCCAGTTATGCTGTCCACAGACTGACAGACAGATAGACAGACAGACAGACAGCACCGAAAACATAACCTTCACGAAATGCTGTAAATGCATTTAAGTTCGCGTGGTTTTAATTTCGCGGTAGGGAGAAAATGGAGTGTTTGCGATGGTTTTAAGTTCGCGTCGGAGAGCTTGCCGCGAAAACCTGAACAAAAAAACACCGCGAACATTTCTGCATTTACAGTATGTTGTTTCATTTGCATGATAAACTTGGTTCATAGACGTTCATGATGACTATTATCCTCACAAAGAATGAGCGCGAACGACACGAAACAAGACCACAAAGGCTCGAAAACATCTAATGTTACAGCATGTTGTCTCCGACAATGTGATGATGATAAATAATTCAGACAGGTGAAAAATTTAATGTGTCAGATCGCACATGTAGTCACGGCACCTCAATTGTGTTTGGGAACCCCAGGGCCAAATTATAAAGAGATCATTCTGTGTGCTCAATGATTTTCTTCTGTTGTTTGCGTCATAGAGCTGGAAGGCATAAACAAGAAAGACAAGAGGGCCCTTTGGGGTCTTTGATCGCGCGAGACTTGACAACTGCACGAGATCTCCAGAGAGCGTTTGGGTCATGACTTATGTTCGTATGTGCCATTTAAGAATACTTTCACATATTTTACGATTTGTTTTTGTTTCATCACATTATCGTTAGTTAACGAATAAGGCTTTAAGACGTCTATGCGACTTATCAAAACGCTTTGTTCTGAAGGATAAAATCCATTCACATTAGAATGTAAATTGGGCTGTCAATCTATTGCTGTTGTGACACAGTGACACCCAAATTCTCTTCATTCAAAACGTGTTAAGGTATTAAACACTTAATCCCTGAACTATCATTGGTCTTTTCTTTATAAAGTCTATCCGTTAATTGGAGAGATTATGCTATGAGGTTAGAATAACATTCTGAGCGGTGACGTGTAAAACCCCTGACATATCCCCAAGAAAATGAACAATTGAGAAGCCATTTGTTGTCCCCATTTTGTGACGTCATTCATGACGTTCTTGCGGCAATTTGCGACAATCTTTATAATCTTGACTGATAGTCGAAATTGTACCACGCACTTGTACAAATGTTCAATTTCTAAATTGCGCTCAAACATTCCAACGAATCTGTGGGTTTATCCTAAATAATGAGCCTCTTTTCGGGTCAGTGAACAAAAGCGTCCATGTCGGTAATTGACCCCTAACATTTCCAGATCACTACGCAATAACGTTGTCGACAATTTCACCAACAAAGTTGCCATGTACCAAAACTGTGAAACCTTCTCAAATTGTACAGCGAAGAAAACTTGAGTGTTCCTACGTGGTACAGAGGACGGTATATAGATATTACAGCGATTCTCTTTCACTCCAATGAATGACATGTCACATGTCATACCCTGTCGGGTACCGCCGGAGGCCATCTCCCCAACCCATATAATTGACAAACTCCTACGTCACGTTGATTACAGTAAAACAGACGATTACGCCCTCATTAGGATTATGGGTCCAAAAAAACAAGCATAAACAATCAAGCAACAACGCCCCATTCTCACGGCTTAGGGAGCAGTATCTTACATAGAATCAGGGATGGCATTCTTGTGCAATGACTCTCTTCGACCAGCCTTTCTGCAGTTTAAAACATCGTGTGGAAAGTTAGTGATTAGAGACCTTAGGCGGTATCATGGCGTCTTTATTAGTACAACCTTTCTGGGACTAATGTTGGAACAATAGTCTGTTGCTACAACCCAATGTACAGGTGATAAATCGCCCACACCGCGAGCCTCGAACGCCATGTAAGGTCTCATTCATGCATGATTACTCAGAGTGTGCAGTTCTAAAAGAATCTGTACCCAAAAAATAAACGTGTGTTTATATCGGTGGGAATTCCCTTTCAGCAAGCCCAGCTGATCTCAAGCGTCAAACTGACGAAAGCTTGTTTGTAACTGAAGAAATTAGCAGGTAAAGTTTGGCAGCCGCGCGTGAGGTCGGACGTGCACAGCCCTGCATTTTGAGTGATGCAGCCGTGCCTTTTTTGGGGTGTACGTAGCTAAGTGCAGATTGTAATTGCCATGAACAGAGATTGTATGTAGTGAAGTTGTTGGCAATTTGTTTGCATGATCTAGGGTAAATATTCTCAACATAGAATGAATGACATTGGAACATTTCCTATAGCTTCATTACGATCGCGCCCATGTAAAACACGTATTATAACATGTAAGCCTATGGGGCGAAAGAACTCATGAATGAGACCGTAAGTGTATACTGTATCCACTCTAGCCACCCACGGAGCCAGGATATACAGCATTAGTCCTAAAAGCAAACCATTTGTACGGGAAGCCATGCAGTGTGTTCTTTGTATGTTTCTTTTAGCTAAGCCGGACGTAAAGGCGTCAAGAATCGCGGCACAAAACACCGAACTCACCTTTCAGGGTTGTCTTATCTACTGTACACATACTGAAACCTACGGTTCAATCAATATGTCTGCTTTTAAGTTGTTACTGTGATTGTGGAGAATCGAAATCCTAAATGGAATAGAGACATTCAGATGCTGATTTAATAGGCTTTCAGATTTAGAATCGATGTTAATCATGTCAAATGCACCACAGGAAGCTGGAAACTACGTTAAGGTCAACGCTAATCAAATCCCCGATCAGTTAGATGATAGTCTGTACATGAGTGTATCTGCGCGGTGAAGTGATTTAAAGAACAAGTTAGGTTCGTGTGTAAGCATGAAACTACGGAAGGGAGGGATTTCTGGTTTGTTGAACAGGTCACATTTATCGTACGATCGTCGTACGATGGCCGTACGACCGTAAACTGAAGTACGGTCGTAACAATGTCGTACAAAATTTCGGAAAGGCTGTCTTAGATCCTTGTCGGCGGTTGGTTCTGTCACAGCCTGCTTGAAACTTCTACGACATCAAAATAGTACGACGGTCTACGACGAATGTGCCCGAGCCGTAACTGTAAAGACAACAACAGTGGGGCTTGTCTACAGAGACTTAAAGCTCTGTTTATAGCAGACCTCAGCCACTAGGATTAACACAGTTTGGACATCACTTAAAACACCGAAAAAACAAACACACACTTTAACGAGTTCCACTCCTAGCGTGTTATTTCTCTTTCTAGAGTTCCGCAGCGAGGGAAACAATGGTCCCCTTCAAATGGACGGGGGAACTGAAAATATTTCTCTTCCCCATAGCTTCTCGCCTGGCACACAGGAGTGTTTGTAAGTCTGTGTACATCAAAGTCTGGTGTGTTTGTCTGGAAACATACATTCGGGATTTCTACGGCGCCTGCATGACATGATTGGGCCGTACCCAAATACAATTTGTCGCTCTCATACAAAGAGTGGACCCGAGTGACTTTCATTTCCCGTTTTTTTGCTTTGTCAGAGGAATATAATAATCTGGGAACAGCTAGAGAGAATATAAATAGATTTCCTGGGCTATTTTCTGAACGCTGCATGACTGCCAAGTTCAGATAAACGCTGCCGTTTTTTTTATCAATTTCACAAATCACCCCCTCCCACTCTCTCTTCCTGTAAAGGCAGGAGGGTTTCCGTCTTGGTAATCTTCTACCCGCTTATGGATATACAAACAAACGTTGGATGCACCCATGTAACCGAGGGTCACCTAACTCCGACGTGTACCTTAACTTCGTACAAATCTGTATTTTTCTCCTTATACAGAAACTAGCTATGTTTGTTTTCATCCACTGAATGAAAACGTTAAGATTAAGTACGCAAGTTTATTTATCATTCATTAAAAGACAAAACGTAACGATTTTCTGACAGCTGTACTGTATGTACTGTGGTGTCGAACTCCTAAATTTACGTTCTACTACTACGTTCGAAGTTAGGGACCCCACCGTTACACCGATATACCTATGAATAGAATATTATCGACATTATATCATGGATACATGTATATTGATAAGTTATTTTTCACTGCTACATATGAACTTAAGAGGCATGAAAACACAAAGCATATGATGATTTGCAGCTTATCAAGCCCGCCGTTTCAAACGATATGGAATATTTCGGTTGGAGTGACTTAGGATAGGGACATTATATGGTGTATTCTTTGTCCGTGTTGAGCTGTATCTGCTAATGAGATTTAGCGTAACTACATCCAAACACAATTACCCTACAGTATCGTCCCTATACGACATGTTTCGTGATATAATGTAAGCAAGCGATCGCAACAACTTAATTTCCACTGATTGAGTTGTTACGGCCTTATCATGCACATCCAGTCACAAGTACTATATACAATTGTTAATATGATAATAGAATAATATAATCACCCTATAATATCGCCCCTAAACGACACTTTTCATACATATACACCAGTGCTAACGACGACTTGATTGTCTCTTATTCAGTAGCAAGTACCCTATAACATCGTTGATATAATTATAGAATAATACAATCACCCTATAAAATCGTCCCTAAACGACACTTTTCACGCATATACACCAGTGATAACGACGACTTGATTGTCTCTAATTGAGTTGTTTTGTTCTTTTGTGTTCTGAGGCGTGAACGGCGTCCTTGAGACGGGTGTGTATGGGTGACAGACGAGCGTGTCGTTGTGTAAACATGCCACAGACACCTAAACATCGCGCTGTAGACGCTCTACTGACTGAAACCTGTTAAGTGACTTCCTGATTCAAAGACTGGGACAGGACAATCAAACGTTTGAAAAAAGAAAGAGAGAGAGGGGGAGAGAGAGAGAGAGAAAGAGAGAGAGAGAGACATGCAGAGTCAAACAGAGAAGACAGGGACAGACACGGACAGAAAGAAACAGAGAGAGGGCGTAAGACATCTCTCTTCTTGAGATGTCTGTATTCATACTTAACAATACGTCAACGAATGTAGATTTTTTGATGATGTATTATGAATCTTTTTAAAAGATTTATGTATCTCATTGGAGAAGATATGCTAATGTGCATTTAGCTTGGTAATGGGAGGGGAATATTCTGCATTTTCTCGAAAATGTTGCCTTTCTCATTCATTCATTCATTATCAGCGGCCTCCTACTGATGACTAGTCTCCAGGCAGACCCAACGGTTGCAAAGACCGTATCCAACTGGCAGAAGGAGTTTTTATTGCAACCCGACGGTGCCTGACAACTTCTCTGGCTGACTGGAGCTTCTCTGGCTAGCTTGTACGATTTTGGCACCGTGGAGATCTGCTTGGAGATTACTGATGACCACAAGCTCGTCCTGCATGATAAACGCACGGTCCGGATGGGACTTATTATCCAGGGACACGTGCCGGGCTCACTGTCAAGGACTCGGTCTGGTAACCACCAATTAGGCCGACTTAAACCAGCCTCGGTGTGCACAGAAGAGTACAGACACTTCCGGATCTATTCTTGATGTATATTTTTCAGATCTAAATCCGGATAGGTAGTCAGTAAAGCTCTCACCGTCCGGGACCCGCGGCACGCTGGCGGCGTCGCTGCGGCCGATCGAATCAACGTATTTCATCGACAAAAAACAAACCTTTTTAAACTTTGTGTGTTTTGTTGTCTTTTTGGTCATACTTGTATGTTTTGAATGATATCCCCATTTTAAAGTCAAGGGTAACACAAATCCAGTTTAGGACGCAGCGACGCCGCCAGCGTACCGCGGGTCCAGTCAGAAGGGGCTTAAAGGTGCTGCGTCCTTGAATATGGCTATCAAAAGTCTGTTGTGGTTGAATATGGCCGAAAGAAGCTCTTACGAGGTGATAATCACCTTTGTTGACGCAGAAGAATAATCGGCTTACCAAAGTCGTGAAATGCAGCTTTGGGGTTTTCTCGTTTAAAGATCATGACGTAGTGGTTGGCTGCGATGCTTAACATACGTATGGACCTATCAGAAAATTTGAAACATTTGGCTCTAGTTTAAAGATACTTCATTTAAGAAGATGGATGGTTATTGGTTATTTTGCACCCTTATCATCCATTTTGCGTTCCCTTACTACCTTTTGTTTGAAAAATCTAAATTGTATGTTAGTTATTCACTCTACTTGTTTGTATTATCGATAATTTCACCTAGAGTACCCTACCACCCGTGAGGCTTTGGGTCAAGGGGAAGAGTGGCTAGGGTCAATAAGATTTACATGAAATATTTACAGCGGTAGTGGCACAGGAGATCTGAAACACATGTACAAGAGGTGCGAAAGAAAATAAAACGGAAGCGATTCGTTTGATCCTTGCGTCCAAGGGCAACATTCGCTCAGTGAAACGTCTTTCATTTTTTTAAGGAGTCAGTCTTTATTTTGGAGCACCACCGGAAGGTGTAATCTCCAAGCAGATGTCGGGGGTAGAAATTTGTTTTTTGGCTGGCCTGGCTTTTATGTCAGCCACTACCTCAGTGAAACTATGTCAGTCGTGATAACATCATGATTTTCTACCCCTGACATCTGCTTGGAGATTAGGAAGATGCAGACTACATGATAAGATGACGCGTTCCAGATGGGAGACCCTGCTCAATTTCAACTCTCTCTTGTCTCTCTCCTTAAAGAGGTTTCGTGAGAACTTCCTCTGGATTCCTTCACGTGCTCGTTGTTGTAAGAAGCACCGCGGTGTCTCAGATTAATGACCGGCAAAGTTCCTCCTTACCAGGTCGATGTCTGTCAGAAGTGCTAGAGTGGGTACTGCGTCTTCATCTGTTGTCTAGGACCGGCGATATATTGTAGATATAGCTCGGTGCAACCCGGTAAACTGACTACACTGAGAGCTTCGTAATCTCCAAACAGATGTAGGGTCGATATCCAATGTTACACCTGCCTTTCCGCGGTATCTAGTACGTCTTTCTAGTAGTGCGCATGCACCTTTTGTATTCTTCGTCTTCTCCAAGTAATACTGAGACTGAGCAGAACCATACATCTACTTGGAGATCTAGATGAGGTCATTCCAGCGTCTGTCTTGAAAGTCGCGGTACTTGCACGTCGGAGGCTCGAGTGACAATAAGTGCTCTCTTGGTCTGTGTTTTCATTGCATGAGCTCTTCTCATAAGAAAGGCTCATGCAATAAAAACACGACGTTTAGAACGAGTGTGCATCCAGTTGGAAGTAGCCTACATAGCAGGCTTCGTCGCCGGACCTTTTGGTTATTATGTGCTGTTTTCTGATTGTACAGGATTTTTGACAGTCGTCCATTGTAATCGTCTATGAAGTTGCTGCGTGGGCGCAGGCTTTAGGTCGGACGGCTTTCAGAGTAGCCTGGTATACAAACCTAGTACAGCTGCTCAGCCACTTTCATCCTCATTAGCAAATCATAACAGCCTTTAACAGGTTTTAACACCAGGCTACTGTCAGAGGCATGGTAAAAACTGAAAACTGATACACAATCAGACGACAGCTCATAGTAAGCCCCGAAGTGTCCGCGGCCACGAAGCCAAGTCTACAATGGAAGCTAGTTCGAAGTACAATAAGCGTAGTTTTTGACATCCCCTCAGAAGATATCTACAACCCATATATGGGTTATTGTCCTAGAGTTGCATCATCACTGTAGCCTCTACCAGGCTCCACAGGGCGCTGGAAAAATCGTATAAATTGGCCAAATGGACGGATAACATGCCAGAGAGGTTAGTCCGCTATAGAAGTTATAGTTTGCGACATCTAGCATATTGGACCCTCTACCCGTAGTCGACTCCCTTAGCATACTATTCTTTGGCCGATTTCCACTATTTTTCCAGCCATCCGCGGGGCCTGGATCACTGCGCAATGATGGAAACGGTTCACATTCAATCTACCTTCACTACAACCTTATAACTGATCCAACATCTGCTTTTGTGTTGGGTCGTAAAAAGGTCGACCGGCAACGAACATAATAAAGTCGGCTGTCTCCAGTGTTCTCTATTGTCACGGACCAGATTAGATTTAATCTGGTAATATGATATGTTCTATTTGCGACATACATGGACAGAAAGCAATCATAATGATGTTTACCTAATGGCGTGTGAATTATGGGTTTTTAATTCAATTGGGCCATCTGTCACGAATATTGCTAATAGTTCGTATTAAGTAGTAGATAGATACAGAATTTGATATATCAGAATCAAATGCGTACATGTGTTTTTTGCATGATGTTTCGTACGTGTGTTCTGTAACAAATGGTGGCAAGGAAAGGATGAGAAGGAAAGAGTTAGGTTTATATAGACAATTAAGTCAAAGAGACCTCTGCATGAAACGGCCTCGGATCCTGACGTATCCAGACATGGAACACGGGATCCGGAAACTCAGATCCGTACGAATCCGGACAGATACGGGGCAGTATTGTGCTTTAACAACGATGCTCCATCTGTAGATGCAAACTGTCCGGGAGAATGCTCAAATGATACAGGAATGTTTGGCCTGCTATTCTCTATATCAACACACCCCACACATTCTCATGTATGTCTGTCGCTGGTCGACTTAATATGTTTGGCTTTCTATTGATCCATTCTAACGGCTGTCAACACTTGGGACAGGGGAAAATAAACCGTCTGGGAGGCGATCCCGACCCCGTGACCTCACCAGGTGCTCAGGCCGCGCCCCGGACCGTCTGTACCGCCGGCTTACCCGGTGTTACCCGGGGTATTGGGAGACGGGAAACGTGCCTACAGCGCCTGGGACGCTAAAGCGGAAGACATGGAGACGCTTTGGGTGGAAGCAATCTCCCTTTAGCAAACTCCTGGCACGGTTCGCTTGCACCCCCTTATGACTACCTAGTACTTGAGACAATTGCTTGGATAGAAGAGAAGCGAACAAAAACATGCATGTCGTGCTTGCTTCACCATACACTTCTGAAGAGAGGTTGTTCTCTCCAGTGGTAACATGGCATGAACAAATATGCTGTCTAGCAGTCCGGCTACTGTGGGGTTCTTTGTTGTCCACGGGGCGCATCGGGAGTGTCGCTGGCAGGACTTCGCATGCAAGGGGTCGGGCGCCTGTGCCCCGGCACGGGATAGAAGCGTGGCGCGGCGCGAGATGTTGTAACTAGTTAGCGGAGACATAGCTAGTGCTTACCTGGTAAAATTAGGACACATAGGACCGCGCGCAGGCGGACATGGCTGGCCGGGCTGGCGTCGTTCCAAGCCGAGGTCAGTCGTCTTCCTCTATCCCCCATATCTTGTCGGTGCCAAGTGTTGTTTCAGATGGATGTATTCTGGGCGGATAACGTTCTTGAATTGAAGAGTTTACGATGCAGTTATGCGGAGTGCAGCAACCACAGTTCCCAGCGATGTGGCCACAGGTCGCAGGAGATGATCAGCCGGGTCAAGGCCAGTCGTCCCCGCCAACCAAGTTTCCCGCTGGATCGGTCTTCAAGTTGCGCTGCGGTCCCCTTTTTTA
Source organism: Branchiostoma lanceolatum (assembly GCF_035083965.1). Taxonomy (NCBI): domain Eukaryota; kingdom Metazoa; phylum Chordata; class Leptocardii; order Amphioxiformes; family Branchiostomatidae; genus Branchiostoma; species Branchiostoma lanceolatum. The sequence goes on along the minus strand of NC_089732.1, from coordinate 6,210,805 downwards.
GCCAAGAGTCCTACAACAAAGAAGTGATTTTTCCATGGCCGCTTTAGTCCATGCGGGTGAAGTTTGTTTTGGCTGAGGGGGGATAGACGATGGAAGCCCACACCTGTAACTCAGCAGGGATGTGTCAACTCTGACTCGCTCCGTGGTCTCGCACGCCTCTCACCACGTAAACACAGTGGGACTGGTTAGTGTAGACTACCCTCAACACCGCTCACATGCGCTGAAATCTTCCCTCCAAGACTTCTAGACGTTGATATATTCACCAGATGAGCGCCCGGCAACGTCAGCTTGACGTCAACGTCGACGTAATGTCGATTGGACGGCGCGAGAAGACGAGAAATCGTTGCGACGGCGCGAACTCTTGGCAGTCTTTGTAAGAGTGGAGAGAGATGTTCTTGGAAGCTACCAACTGCGGTTTTGTAATAGGGGAGGGCAGGATGAGAAAACCGGTTGGGTGTGTTCCGTTCGGTATCATTAGGCTCACGCAACCACCCAGGACATGTTCCCATTCCCATTTCTATCTGCTATATCCCAGTAACAATGTATGTTTTATTGCTCCCAGTCGCACAATAAACATAAAATGTCGATGACGTTATGATAACGGTGAACTTGTTTACCCATCTTGCTTCGGCGCTACCTGTCGCTTCAGGCGGATCGCCCTTTGATATGTAAATGAGGGACACACCTAAGAGAAAAGACCACTCATAGTCCCCACGTCATAACAAACCTTAAGGGGGCGAGAATTAAGTACACCCCTGTCCAGACTTGTAAGGTACGTGCGCCTAGGGCTGTCACTGCTGGCTTGTTATTAAGCAAAGGTGGTCGGTTTTTATAGGGTAGGGCGCTCGGGGTCGGGACGACCGAATTTAAGACTAGACACGAGTGAAAACGAAGGCAAACCAATGGAAGACCATGGAACGAATGAAAGACAAAAGAATAAAGATCATGCCAGTCGAATGGTAGAATTAAGACGAACGACGGAAGATCTAGAGTCATCGGCCAACGTAATGAAGACTCATAGGAAATAACCAAAAAAGACGGAAAATAATGTATTGTTATAATTCAAAACAGTCCCAGTGTATATGATAACAGTCGTCTGTACTAAGATAGATATATTCCCCAATAGAATATTACCAGAGCATATCTATTGTTAGGTTGATACATCACGCACTACACAATGTGACCCACTGTAGACAGTCCAAAACAATCAATCAGCTGCATTGACATGTGCGTGTATCGACAATCTGTCAGTATCGGGGCATTTCTAAGTAGTATCCATGGAGGTAGGATACTGTATAGAATACATCGTGCCAGGTGGAGGGCATTGCAAATTATAGAAATCACAGATTTGAAATAAAGAAATATTGAGGGAGAGAAACTATAGCCTCCACCAGGCCTTTCTACGGGGGTTCTTGATCGAGGAATGCGGTAAAAAGGTATACATTGTAACTGGCCGGTAGAGGCAGACATTCCCCCTCTGCCTGGCCGATGGAACCCTATCATGGTGGCCAGACTCCCCTGGCAAAATTATTGTCCGGACAGCCAGCGTAGTTAGACCAGAGAAACCAATTCTCATCATTCTCTTATAGCCTCGGTTGCAGACCCCGTGGGACACAGGACCTATACTTGGTTCTGATTGCTTGCCGGGTTCTCAGGAATGTACGTATCCGCACGGAGTCTGCAACAGAGGCTAGTTCTCACCGGATCCCCTGTCAGGGTGACTGATGTGCCACCTCTAATTGGTGGTCTGATATGCGTTTTGTTTACGTTCAACTTCCGAGAGACTACTGGCAAATCCCACTGCGTTTAAAATATGACGGTTGTCAAGCGCCTCGCCAAGTCTATGTGGTGGGTACGAATGATTGATAGTCTGGAGACCAGTCATCTAAGGGTCCGCTAGTCCGACATTCGTACACTGTAACTAACTAGGGAATTAACGCACCCAATCAGGCTGGTATCGTGGCTGACTACAAATTGTTTCGCGCTCCTAAAACGTAGTCTAGCCAGGAAACGATTTGTTTTGCTTTGTTGTCTACATACTAGGGTAAAAACCTTTCCCCATTCCAAGTGCGTCCGTCAGAAGTCCAATTTTCCTCTTATTGGCCAGAAAAGGTGTTCTAAATTTACAGTCCACAAGGCAGGGATTACAAAGTAATGTAATATATCATAGAAACCGCAGAAAGGCTTTTTTCTAAACTTAGAATCTATTCATCTTTTTAGTTTGACGAAAGCATTTGAGATAAAACCTAACGGGTAGATATCGTATGCAGAAATTACGATTACATTTTGTATGTAATCATTGTGAAAAAAGGGCATGTGGGTAAAAGGAATGATGCCAAACTAGGTAAGCCACCCATCGAATTAACTAAAACTTAACACTGTATCAAATAGGTGTTTGACTCTTTAATCGATAGTTTCCAAAAGATAGCAAAAATTATCAAAATATCAACAACGTTCAGTACAGTTTGCTTCTTAATATAATTCGCTACTATGCCCTGATTTTCCTCGGGAGCAGCATTTGTGTCATGTGCTACAGCACAGAACGACATGTGCACTTCATATTGACGTAATCTGATTCAATATAGTGATGATTACTTAAGATATGGTTGCTGAATGAAACATCCAGTGATGACAAATCGACCGCCGGTAGCTACCAGTTTCCGTCTGTTAACTCGACGCCATGTTAACAGCGATCGAACGGTGACAACATGACATTGAAGCTGCGGGGCTTCGACTCTCAGACAGGCTCCGGGAGATTCAGAGAAAGATAAAACCAATAATCAGCGAAAATCATTACTCAGCCGGGGGGAGACTCAGACAGGTGATGTGTCTTTATTTTCTGACCAACCGTTGCGCAACGACGGCCCAAACACAGATCTATCTTGCATTCAGCAGGAGAGGAACGGAACGTTGCGTTTCGTTGCGGTTTGTGAGTTTGGGCACTTCATCTTGGTTAGAAGTAGTGCACGTATCGATCCAAGTGCTCTGTAATGTTTTGGGTCGGTGTATTCACTTTCTTTAGCACGCAACCGTGTAGAGGAATGTATAAATATTTTATTGCGTGACAGTCAAGCACTAGTTGTATGCCCATGATCTTCTCTGTTTCCAAACACAGATGCGAAAATTTTCATGGTTCACACAAAAAAGGATCGATCAACGTCGACATACAAAGAACATGGAAAGAAAACTTAGTTTTTTTTCCAGTGATATTCATCTTTACAGAGCTATCTATAAATTGGATGCGCTGCTTTTTATGGTAGTGACCATATGGTTACGGGAATTATATGGAGGACCGAAAATGCTGACAAGGCATGTGTAATTTCATCCCAGCTATCTTGAGTGCCTGTGACGCACGCTATACCAAGTATGAGATAAATGCTGGGATAACATGCTGTCTCAATACAAATGACAATAGATTAGTACAGAATGTAATAACAGTTTCTTATGAAATTAGGATTCCAGCGTCATTATTGAAATCAATTAGCTTGTAAAGATTTTGGGTAAGATGTGAAACGTTATTAATATGACACATGTACTACGATGTAGGGACTGTCAACTCTTATATTTCCGCCGGGTATTATAGGAACGCAAAATCAGCAATAACCGAGATGTGCACACTTAAGACATCCAGATGTACAAGATATTCTTGAGAAGGCTTCGATAACACCGTTTTATTAAATGTGGCGCACTTTAGGTACATTGCGGAATTATAACACAATGTTGCGGGGAACATTGATGACCTCAGTGATGACCAGGAACGGATTGGATTATGATTTGGATTATGATTTGCATTATTAGTGTTATCATTTATTTACTATTCTTATCATTACTGTCATTGTTTTCATTCTGATCATTATTGTTGTTTTTGTATGTTAGTTTTCTGTTTGTATTATCACTGCATGTACATTACTTGTTTTATTTTGTGTAACGCAGGGCCCCACTGTGATGGCTGCTTCTTCGTTCCGAAGATCACTGGGAAGGTTGTCCTCCTCTGCAGGCTCTTCTGTGGCTGTGTAGCCCAATCCTGGATCTGCACACTCTGCTGCAGGCCGGGTAGGTAAAGCCCTGTGTAGGTGGTGACTGGGCAGCAGCAGCTTTCCTGGTGCTTCTCTTCTCTGCAGCAGACTTTCTTCGAGCTGTTTCGAATATTTCTGCACCTCTTTTGGTTGCTGCTCTCCAGGCGTTTCTGTCATTTGCAATGTTCTCCCATTCTTTTACTGGAATGCCGACTGAGCTGAGTTGACGTTTAAGTTGGTCTTTGTATCGTTTTCTGGGGGCTCCCCTGTCCCGCTTGCCCTGGCACAGCTCACTGTAGAATAAAACAAGAGTTCCACGACCTCATATCTCCATGAACAATTCTATTCATGCAAATAACTTACACTTTTGCATAAGATATGCTTGGTCATAAACACCTTCATCTAACTTACATATGTTGCAATATTGACAGGTCTATAACTTTTTAATTAGATGAATTATGGTGATGATGATGATGATGGTGTTTTGCATTAATTATGCAAATAAGGAATTTATTTGCATAATTGGTATCTGTTGATGCTCCACTTTCCATAAACTACAAATGTTACATGTATTTGAGTCTGATAATGGAAAAAACTGCAAGTATAGATTTTCCTCATCAGCTATGCAAATTAAGTCACAATTAGCATAATTTGCACTTCATTGTGTATATCTCTGTCTAAGCTACCTGCATACTAAGTATCATATTGACAATCCTATAATTTTCCAATTAGATGAGATATGGTGTTTTGCATTAATTATGCAAATTAGGAATTTATTTGCATAATCGGTATCTGTTGATGCTCCACTTTCCATAAACTACATAAGTTACATGTTTTTGAGTCTGATAATGGAAAACACTGCAAATATAGGTTTTCCTCATTAGCTATGCAAATTAATTCCCAATTAGCATAATTTGCACTTCATTGTGTATATCTCTATCTAAGCTACCTACATACTAAATATCATGGAAATCGGTTGTTCCTTTGTTCAGTTATTCTCCTAAGAAGATTTTCACAAAAACGCCCCTGCAGTTCAAGAGGAAGCTGCTAGGGGGCCCAAACCTACACCACTTCTTTGTTACATCACAAGCTATCTGCCACCCAAAAATCAAGACCACAGCACGTCCAGGTCAAAAGATACAAAAATTGAAGTTCGGCTGCAGTACCAAGGTCACATACCAGGGGGCCCAAAATCGACCTTGAACTTCGGCTTCACAACACCCACCCGCATACTAAATATCATCGTAATCCATCAAGAGGTTCCTGAGTTATGCTGACTACAGTAGTGCGGAAACACAAACAGACAAACAAACAGACAAACACACACACAGACACACCCAAAACAATATCTCCATTTTTCATGGAGATAATAACCTTAAGTCTAAGGTAGGGTACGCGTTAAAAAGACAAACACATGTTGACCACCTGTTTTCTAAACATTTCATCCCACAATAGATGTGACGCTTGGTCCAAAGTTACCTTTGGGGACGGTAACAGATTTGTAATGCATAAGATAAAACTGAGCCGGTAAGTTATGCGAGTCAATCGTGTTAGTAATTTACTATATAGAGCTCTGAGCTGTTGAAAGTGGCAATCACTCTTTTTTTTGACATGGTTTGATACCATGGTTTTGTTACGGAGGTTGAGACCCCAAACTAGCAGGAAATCATGACGTCACGTTGTAGAATGAAATGACGTCATACTCTTTCCTGTCGTCCGCTCGTGCTTTACTTTCTATTATACAAATTAACTAATGCGAGGAAAATCTTGGAAAAGGCGGGAAGGACAAATATAGTCAGCAAATACCTTTGTGATCTGAGAGAAGAATGGCTGTGTTGTGAGAGTTAGCCGGTAAAGGTCTCGGTTTACTTCGTAGAATTGGCGAGGAAGCCGGGCACCCTTGGCCTTGATTAGTGTCTGTGATTATACACAATATTAGTTTTTTCACTATCATAACAGAAAGTCAACCCGGGTCAACGCATGATCGGTCGGATGCATGGTTATGAAAAGGAAAATGTCATTTTTCTTCAAATCGTTCTGTCTGGCGCGAGGTGTGTTTTTGGACTTTTCGGTGTCTAATATTTTTTTTATTCAATGGACAGTATGGGTAGAAATCACTAGTAAAACCAGTAACTATTTTGTCCCATCGGTTTCCTTTGATATCCAAAGCATTACTTGATTAGAAAAAAAATAAAAGAGCTTAGTCGCTTTAGAACATCTTAAAGAAATATAAAAAGAAGAAAAAGTTAAGCAATAGAGCTGCCCTGTCACTTGTGTATTTTTGGTCTGATATAAAACCTATCCCTAACCGTTTGTTCCATGTATGTTCACGTCCTTTGTTACTGCGTGGGTTTTCCCCTCCGACGGGTTTCCTGAGTGCCCTTTGACCCAGTAGAAGTGCCCTGTTGAAAGGCTGGCTACCGATGTGATCACGTAACGATTTCTCTCCAGCCCACAGGGCGAGTTTGTGGCTATAATTAGCCAGTCGTTGTTGTGTCCCTCTAAAGCCGCCCTCTCACTGGACCCGCGGCACGCTGGCGGCGTCGCTGCAGCCGATCGAATTGACAAAGCACTTAACGAATTTCATCGACAAAAAACGAATCTTCTAAAGCTTTGTGTGTTTTGCTATCTTTTTGGTCATACGTTTTAAATGATATTCCCATTATAAAGTCAAGGGTAACACAGATCCAGTTTAGGACGCAGCGACGTCGCCGACTTAAACCTGTTTCTGTTGCGCCGGAGGGCCGTTATACCGGTTGGCTAACGAAATAATACAGATAGCGATGCTAGCACAGATACAGAGTCAGTGGTGCCAACAGGTACCTGTATCCTAATGACGTCATAAGATACCCGCCGCCCCCACACCCACCCCACACCCATACATACACCTGACGACGCCATGTTGACCTACTTGTAGAAATACTAGATTTCATTGATCTTTGATAGATTGTACTAGAATTGACATGTTAAAGATTTTAAGATTTAGGTACAGAAAACTAAATTATTCCGTGAAGTTAGCACGATAGCGTTAAATGCTTAATACTCTACGAAATGTTATCTTTAATTTCTCACACAGGAAACAATAGAGACTGACTGACAAAACCCGACTAGCTATATACATCTTTTCCCCAAGCAGATAGAATTTGACGCCAATCGCAACTTGTCACACCTACGCAACTAAGCCATTTTTATATAATATAAATATTTCATATTTACTATGAGTGACCATATGATGAAGTGGCAGCTAGCTTTGGGAATAAATATACTTTAAATAAATGAAATGGCAATAACGTGCCAGAGAGGTTAGCTTTTCTCCTAACCGTTTGAACGTTAAATGTCGCTCAGGGCATCTCCCAATGCAAGTGCTGTCGTGCTCGTACGATGAAGTAGCCAGGAAGCGCTGTCCTGGACCCGGGGTGGCATAGACAGATAAGTGCGTATATGTGCATGCTTAACTAAAGCCTGAAGGATGGCATGTGAAGAAGAGATTGTAAAGATGAGGTATGAGTTAGAGAAGAGTCGATAGAAGGCAGGAAATGGGCTCTCTTCAGGTCGTAGCTTCAAGGGAGCTATAAATCGTTGGTATATCATTTAGCGTCCACCTGAGGCCTTCCTACGGTACGGGGTATGGATCGTAGAATTCGGCAAAAAAGGGAATAATTTGCCAGTAGAGTCAGTCCACGGTAAAGTTAATATTTTCCCCGCGAATGAAACCATAACCCTCCGGTGGCCAAACTCCCCTGGTAAAAATTCTCCCTATAGCCGGCTTGGTCAGTCTGGTAGAGACTGGTATACCATGACGAACTCCTGGATCTGCGACGACCGAATTCAAACGCTGTAGATTGCATCTATTCTGTTTGATACTCATGACGCATGTTCGGGTGTTCACACTGAGCTAGACGCATGGGTCATGGGTTTGTGAAAATGGCGAGGTGGCGACGTGCACAGAGTCACACTTAGATACGAGAGAGCGGATACGAACTCGCTACTTTCACCATTCAAATTGAAGAATTTGCTTTTATATGTACCAAGGAGGTTTTATATAGATTTGTATGTACTCAGCACATATCAGGAAAGTATCATTCTGTAAAATGGTGATCACATGCAAACTAGCTTTCTTTCGCCGGGTGAACGAACTGTTTCGCCCGCCCAAGCCTTACAGCCAAGGAGATGGTTTTTACCTGGGAAAGCTTCAAAATGTTGTTGTAAATGTTCTGCTAGCTTTAGAATGTTGTTTAAGCTTTCAAATATTGTCTTTAAAGCCCCGGGGTCTTGCTATGTGAACTCGAGCGATCAAGAAGACTGCGAAAGAAAGGCGAGTCTGTACACCCCGCGAGAAACAACAACAAACAGAACCGGCAGGACTTGTTCCCACTCTGTGCTGATGCACGCAAATATCTCTGGAGCTTGACCAGCTATGGGTTGTTTGACCCAATGACATGCAAATGACTGCTAGTACCCTAAACTGAACAGAAAAACTTCACAACAAGACAATCCATCCAGGCATTCTCGAGTTATCGTGTTGACACACATGCACATGGACACACACACGAACGCTGACGAAAACATAACCTTCTCGGTGAAGGTAATGAAAAGGTGTCTAGCTTTGAAACTTATGAAGTGGCCTTTGGGCCGCGGCATACGTATCTCACTTACCCAATCTTAAGAAGAAATTTATCTGCCAAACTGTCTGTAGTCTTTTCTATTCTGCTACCATCATCAGGGCAATACTGATTCTCGCCACTAGGTGGCGCTGCGGCGAGAATAATGCGAAACCAAACGTGACTGAGTTTGTATCCCCCCTCGTCCCGGTTTAGTACTGGAGTACATTTTCCGATGATTTCTAGTATAGAGAGAGAAGACACGCTCTCGTTGCACCGTTTTTTAGGCGCTCTTAATTGAAATATCATACTTTTGATGTATCACGTTTACGCTGATTTACGATGATGAGTGTATGGAATGTACTTCTCAACCAAATCTTTTAGGCTCAGGAAAAGATTCCATTGGCTTATTTACTGACCTACAGATTAGTTGCTGGTCGGGTATTGGCCTCCTCACCTCACCTATCCCTTGACCTCTTTTTGGGTCGTTGGGGCACCATGAATAGATCCTCCACCATCCTTCTCCACCTCACTCTATCCTCTGCCACTCTCACTGCTGCCGCTAAGCTCAATCCTGTCCACTCTTTAATGAGCATTGGCCAGAAATGTGCCAAGCCGGCTCACCGATGGACAGAACCATAATGTGCTATTAGTTCGAACTTAACCTTGAGAACATTGGCACCTGAATCAAGGACATTGACCTCAAAGTACTAGTCCCCTCTTCTTGCAGACTTCTCTTAGTGATATTATGTGTATACAAGGAGACCCCATGGCGTCACGTTGTGTTGTGTTGTGTCTATCCAAGGTTAAGATTGTGAAAGACAGCACTGCGGCGGCCAGGTGGTGCAATGGAGTATGTCATGCGTGGCTGCCATGAGAAGTGCCGTTGGTGTTTTTGTTTATTTGGCAGGTAACTATGGATACCATTACCTCATGGGAGTTGGAATAGCATCTGGCACTCTCTTATAGTTATGCTGGTCATGATAGCTTCAAATCCATCCATGTTCGTGTAGCATTCATCTTTTCAAGCGACAGTTGGGGGGCGACACAAGCTGAGCTTGAATATGGCCGGATCCTAGGCTATTTTCAGTGCAACGTTATATTCTTAATACGCGGTCGTGAAGTAAATGGAAACAGGTACGAAATATTCAAAAATATTTCATACCTTTATGTACTTCACTACGAGTGTATCACCTACATTTTGGTACTTTCAGATGCCATTTTTATTTGTGGCTAATTGTTTATGGAAACGTTTGCCAGACTTCTACCCAATATCACGTCTACGACTCCTGAATGCTAAGAAATGAACTGGATGAAATTATTTGTCATAAGCTAGCAAATATGAAATAATGCCGATGCATTGAAACTGTTTTAATCCCACTGTGAATATTAATTAAATGATTTGTGTAATGTCTCATGTGAATACCAAGTGCAATATGTACAGAGGGCCACAATTCAGCCTTTGGCTGCATTGCCATTTTTTATGAAAAAACAAATATTTTGATTGCTTGATTGATTAATATCACAGCCTGAAAGCACTGAACGGCATCAGCCCAGGTCGTTCAGTAGTTATTGAAAAATAAATGTTCATTTTTAACAGTCTTTGATTCGTTCGATGTTTTTCTAACCTTCAAAATGAACTGTTCGCTGATGATGCTAGGTGATTTTTGCAGAGACAGTAATGTCGGTTCACCCATCATTTTATGCTTTCATTAACAGTCAAGAGTTCCTCTTCTTCTTCTCTAAAAGCTATGGCAATATTAGATCATAAAGGAAGAACAGTATGTCAATATCTGCCCTCATTCACATCGTAAAGCTGCTTTTATCGGCGTTTGTTTGATGCGTTTCTAGTACTTATTGGAAGGATAGAATTGACAGTACAATAAACAGATCATCATTTATAGAATTTGATCCCTGAAATATGTGACAGTCATGTCTAAGGCTTTACCTTACGGGCCCATAAAAGACGGAACATTGCGATGTTAGACCGCTTTTAACGGACAATGGGGCATAGCGGCGCTGTGGGTTATGGTATACATTCTATCTGACATCATTTGCTTGAACATTTGTGTGTCTAGATATTCTTCAAGTAATACCACCTTAAATTTGTTGATATCATTTTATATCTACTACGTATATCGATGATTTACATACACGTATGTGTGAATGAAAGAATTTAAATCATATACTACCTTTATATTGGGACGGAAAATAAAGATGGCTGAAGTTTACTGCGATCTAAAATCTGAATAATTTTATGGACATTTATAGCCCGTTTGGTGCAAGAAACGTAAGTTCATAATTGTTTAGGAGGAAAGGTCGCTCATTTCGAAACCAGCTTTTATGAATATGATCTACATGGTTGTTCCCAAGGTCAATGACCTACAGTAGCGAGGCTAGAATGAACTGTGCTGGTACGATGCATTCTCAAAAGTCATTTTGATTTTATCCGACAACAGAGAATAACTCAATTAAGTTTCGGTTGTGTGTATACAGACCTTTATCAGATATCTGAACCACTTTCCTGACGCGCACTGATCTTCGGGATGCGTGACGTCAGGGGTGGGGTCAAAGGTGCCAGGAAGTCGATACCTGCCGCCGTCCTGGTTAAACGTGGGTTATGTTTTCACTCTCGCGTGCGTGTGTGTACACTAGTACAGTACACGTTATTAAGAAGAGGATGCCTTTTTGTAGTTAATTGTACGTGTTTCATGATCTTCATGTTGAAGATCGAAATTTTAGGAAAGATCTAGATTCAGATTCAACCCTTTTTTCGGATTAAAGCGTTGATGGCAGTCTACTCGTTAATAATACCCGTAGTAAACCCTGTGCTGTTTCACCGAAGCGTTCAACTTAAACTCCTGACTCGGCGTATAGTTCATTAAAGTTGATGACTTTGACTTTTCTTCAGCTAACCTCTTAGGTATACTATGGTAATACTTTTCCCTAACCGACACCACTCACTTAGATCTTGTCTGCATTCATGATGATAGTTGATTAGTGTACAAATCACTTATGTCTCGAATCTCGTCATTACAAAGGTCTCTGATTAAGGTTAATTGCAAAAAAGATATCTTTGATATAGCATGGTAAACTCGTCATTGCGACTTCACAAGTAAGAAAAATGACTAGGTCTTGTAAACATCTGAGAAACTCAAGCTGTGCGTCAATTTAGTCTGTTTTCCCTCTTGGCTTCGTTTGCTTTTGATCTCTGAAGGGATTCATTATGCACAAACACGCTCGGAGAGCGTACGCAGTTTTAAAACTGATGTGGACGCATTTTAGAGCGCCCTTCCAATCTTCACAAAGTCGCTATCCTCCCTCGGAGACCTTTTGAAGAACCAAGGCAATGGACTGTTTTCTTGATTAACAGTGTAGGGGTACTGTATATGTCTTTGACGAAGGTTATGTAGTTACGACCTTTGAGTTCATTGACCCCATGTCTCCGAGTTATAGCCTAGAGGTCCAGGCATAGGGACGGATAAAACGTTCCGTGTAGTCTGTGTCAATGGCGTATTGTTGGAACATGGAACAAGACAACGGGTAAAAAAACAAAAGGAACTTTGTATTAATCTCGACCAGTCTTCTTTTGGAAGCCGGCTAGCTCCTCTGGCAAATCCTTCACCCTATTTGGCCAAGATCAACCATTTTTCAGTCACCTAAGGAGCCTGAAAAAGCCTAGTGAGTAAGGAGCCTGAAGCAGACTACATGTATGTGGATGCTTGCCAGAGGGAATGTACTATTTGTCAGCCCCACAGGAGTCTGGAGGAGACTATATTGACCCCTGAATGTGGATGTTTGCAAGAGGGAATGTACTATTTTCCAGCCCCCACTGGAGTCTGGATGAGACTATTTTTCAGCCCCACAGAAGTCTGGAGGAGCCTATATCTACCCCTGAATGTGGATGTGTGCCAGGGGGATGTGGATGGCCGCGGGAAGACCGGATCAGACAGGGAAGCGACACCGCGGGACGCTGTAAACGGAAGGGATTGGGGTTTGGCGGGGCACGGAAACACCTTGTGGTCTTGATTGACAGGCAGATCGGACGATCGCACCCGTACGTGACATTGTGACTTACAGAGGGACTGAGAGTGAGAGCAAAGGAGGACAGAGTACGCAATCTTGTTGGCTTGATTGAAAATTAAAAAAAAAAGGATGACACAGAACGTGACCTCATGAGTTTGATTGACAGGGAGATCAGACGACGACAAAGAACGCGACATACATAGGGGCTTTGAGTGACAGACTAGTGGTGAGCAAATGAGAACAGGATACGCGATCTTGTTAAAAAGCGATGACACCGAACGGGACCTCATTGCTATGACTGACAGCTGGAACAGACGATGTCGGATCACTCGGTACGTGTCTTTAACTGATGGAGACCAAATGAGGACAACAAAGTACGCTATCTTGTCGATTTGATTGACAGAGAGAAAGATGAATCAGACACAAAACGTGACCTTTTGGGTTTGATTGACAGCTAGATCAGACGATGACAAAGTACGAGTTTGATCCACCAGCTTATTATACATAATGATATTCTGATGGGACGACATCGGCAGATTAAAACACAAAGTACGCGATCGTGTCGCCTTGATTGAAAGAGAGAAAAATGAATCAGACACAGAACATGACCTCATGGGTTTGATTGACAGCTAGATCAGACGATGACAAAGTACGAGTTTGGTCCGCCATACTATTACTATACTGATGGGACCACACTGGCCGATTTTTGACAAAAACTGACGAAAGAGCCCAAAGCAAACAACTTGTTTCTCTGTCGACAAACATGATCTTCGAAATGTGCTTCTCCCATAAGATTCACAGCGTGTTCATCAAGTACTGACGACAGAGGAATCTAAATCATAGGAGAAGAACATAGATGTAACGGCCTACAAAACCCTTACATGTTTAGTCATTAAATGTTTGCAAAGATGCTGTACCAAGTTAACGTTCAGATCAATTCGTTACTTTTATAGTTATACAAAAAAAAACGCTGGTTAAGACCATAATTCGCGGATGGTTCTGTCAGTGTTGAAGTCATAACTGTCAGTGTTGAAGTCATAACCAGGACCGCCTATCGCTCGACGTTACATCGCGAGCGTAAGCGGCTTACGCTCGCGATGTAACGTCGAGCGATAGGCGGTCCTGGTTTACGAGGGTGACGTAATAGAGCTAGTTGATTCTTTGAACCCAACGGCTGCTTCGGCTTCGGCAAGACCTTTGATAAAAAATTTCCGGAGTAATTCATCTAAAGAATAGATTCTATTGAAGTGAGGCAATAAGCTAAAGAATGCTGTAAATGCATTCAAGTTCGCGTGTTTTTTTATTTCGCGGTAGGGAGAAAATGGAGTGTTCGCGGTAGTTTTAAGTTCGCGTTTGAAACAATAGTAGCGCTGCAGTCATAGGTGGGCAAAAAGTTTCGCGGTGGTTTTAAGTTCGCGCTGAAGAGTTCACTGCGAAAACTGCGAACATAAAACCATCGCGAACATTTCTGCATTTACAGTATATGCGTACGTGTTAGTGCCCCCCCCCCTCCCCTCTGCATAGGGACCACTACTGGCCATTATGGTTACTTTGCGATTATTCTTTAATACCATGGACTCAAGCAAGAATCCTATCTACAGTGGCCACCTGTCCAATGTGAGCGTTATCCCTTGAGCGGTCACTAACGACAATTTTAGATGTTAGATTCATCTGTGTACTTACAATAAAAGTTTGACATCATCATGCATCTTTCGTGTCTCTCCCCACGTGCACCTCGTTTGAAGTACGAAATCGAATATCAAGAGAGGGAATTACCGCATATGCCTGCCCTGCCAGTACAGATGAACCATACAACACCTCTCCTAATCGACATCATTAAAACAATTCTTATCTCTTAAAAGCGGTACATTGTCATTCATCAAAAAGCATTCGATGAAACCCCTGTAGTTTCCCTATAAGGAGAAATCTTGTATAGGTCACGAAAATCATTTACAGGTTGGCTGAAGTGGATTGGAGTTCTCTCAGTCTACTGATAGCCCGTTGGGCTCGGGACTGTTGTGCATTCAGTCATCACCCTGCGTGCGTGTGGTCGAGCCGAATCAGCGCCTCAGAGTCGAATCAGCGGCTCACGACTTTGAGGCTAAATTTGGATGGATGTTAACCTGGGGAGAGTGGGAAATTGCTGTGAGAGAAAACTCAGTGTGCTCAGTTTTCTCTCGTGGGAACTTATATATCCTGAGCGACTGACGTTTTTTCTTGCCAAAGTAATTAAAACTGAGAAACGTCGATAGGGCGAAGGACTCAGTTGCCTGTAAACTTATTCTCTTTCTAGATAAATGGTGAAAAGTAGCAGAAATGCGCCTGTAAACTGTTCTCGTCCAAAATGAATAGGGAAAATTTGACCAGCAGAAACACGCTGAAGGGTACGCTTAATTCAGAACGCAAAGAACTAAAACGGAACGTTCATGAAAGTTGTGGCAGTGTTAAGGGCTGCTTTATGTTATCTACATTTTGATAACTCTCAACCGTTTTTTCAACTTGTAAATTTAACAAATTAAAGGCCGTTTTTGAGTACTTCATGTTCAAATTCATCTTAGCTTGACAGAAAACCAAACATATATAGATGAAGAAAGTCACTTACCCTGTGCTCTCAGAATGTCGTACACATTTTTCTGTCTGGAAGGCATACCACAGCACATTAATGGCCTCCACATCAGACTCCTTAGGGTCTACATAATGGCCTGCAAATTCACATACGGCGTTTGTAATGACTATCAAAGCCTCAAGCTGTCTGGCAAAGACAAGATTTTCTTTTAGTGCCGCGTTTAGAGACTGGCTACAGGGCTGTGGCATACTCCGTGTGAAAACTAATTGCTTTTGAATGTCTAAAGAACAAAGAAGCCTTTAAGTTTTAATGACTGCAGGCTACAGGATAAAAGAGTTCTAACGTCCTAACTTGCCATCCTGACGTGCCAGTCTCTCTCTCAACCGAGCAATATTTAACGAGCTATGGGATCGTACAGTGACAGGCGTCGCAATGATGAAAGATATAAGCTTTCCCTGCAACAGACAGCGTTGAACAGTTTTCCATACAAATTGTAAAAAGCTAGCGTTACAATCATATCAAGGATTTTAAAGGGGGCCTTTAATAATAGGTTTAAGTCATAGCAACGTAACTAACGTAAATATACCCTGTTTTTACTTATTTTCTTTCAGTTATGCCTCCTAGGAAGACTATGAGAAAATACTTCTGCAAGAGTCAGGGCATGCAAAGTTCCCTTGCATTACTACTACTAGTATCTCTAAAGCGCAATGCAACCTGAAATATAAAAGTACAAATGTTTTATTACAATGATCACTACTAGTATGTAACATGACTAAACAACAAAAATATGTCTAATAGATATACATGCATATGATCATAAATATAAGTTAATAGTGTACTTTGCAAGCTAACAGTGACTGCATGATAATAAATACATAGAATATCGTAAATATAAGAACAAAAGAAAATGAATTATACTTAAAAGAAGTTAGTCATCTTGCTTAAACAAATAGAAAATACGTATGTTTAAAAAATTGCTTTGGGTTGAAGATATACAACTCAAAACTGTATACTGAAATACAATTTTGCCTACAACTACAAATTACAACTTCAACCTGACTCAAAAGCAGGAAAGTGTGCATTTTTGTAGCTTAGAGAATTATCTTAGGTATACATGATTGTCAAACATAAATTGTTGCTTTAGGTGACTCCAGGTCACTGGAATAGACATCCGTGTAGTTTAGATTCTTTGATATTGTAATTACATTATCATTGTATTGACAGTAAAATACATCATGTATAAAAATAATGTTTAGAAGATATATGTGAAAAAGACATAGCTGTGGACATGTCAGTAATACAGTATCATATTCAAAGTCAATGAGTGATTGTATGGATTATATGCAACAAATGTCTCGTATTATGTGGAATGATTGAGGGTTTTCCAGCTCTACACTTGAACAAGCACCATTTAGTGTCCTCAAAAGTTACCCTATCTAAAAACATATGTAACTCTTTATCAAATGTCAAAACTACGTTACAGGAGGCACTTTCTTTAATGCCATAGAAAAAGGATGATTTTGCAATGTAAAAGTGTACTTACACAGCCTATCATGGTTATATCTTAAAATACTATTCAGTATATAATACTGGGTAAAAATGTAAAATGGGTAAAAATGCAACAAGATATAGTTTGACACATTGGTCAATTTTGGCACAGATATTCAACTGATTACATGTCTTTTTAAAATAAACTGCTGGACATCTCCATGGCTTCATAATGGACTGTATGGATAGTCATCATATGGCAATATTTTACATGTTAGAGTTAGACATTTCATGTTAGACAAATCTTGTATATCCTATTAGTCTTTCCCCAACATTACTGCATGTAATGTAACTTGAGCAAAAGGACTACTTAAAGGAAACCCAAGCAATATTTGGGCCTGCAAATCGGATTTTGAAAGTCAATTTATTTAGTCATTTCTATACATGGTTAGTTCAAACAACATTATCACAATGGCCATTATGCAAAAATATGACGTCGTCGTGATGTGAGAACTCACTGAAAATTGTGAAACTAAGGGGATCATCATACAGCACGATTTTGCATGGTTTTTAAATGCTCAAAGTATGAAGTTATCACACAAATGTGCTAAACAATGTTAGTAAATGTCAGTCTACCATAAAGATTTCAGCATTTTTTATTTCTATTTTTGGGGCCCTAATATTGCTTTGGTTGCCTTTAAACAAAATCTGTTGTCCTTGTAGTTTTTAATTATCCGTCAGCCATCTAGTCATCCGGAGTTCATGACCAGGTTGGTTATAGAGCTGAGTTCACACATCTTCCTCCCATCATGTAGACTGTCCAGGTGATCCATGTCTTCCCTTGATAGACTGAAGTCAAATACCTGCAAAATCAGGGGGAACTTCATTGTTACAAAGTCTTGAAAATTCCCTGATTTTGTATTGATGTACTGTATTACTAGCCTGGGTGCCATCCTATTTCTACCAGGGCTCCTACAGCCAGTGTAGGAGCCCCGGTAGAAATAGGATGGCACCCAGGCTACTGTATTACATGTATAGAACCACAGGAAGAATAGCTAACAGAAATGTCAAGCTAATTGTAGATCCAAATAAAGTCAAAGGACCTTTTATTATCAACACTGCACCCATTTTTAATACCAACCCAGAAAAGCACACGGAACAGTCATGACTGTAAGTATCAGGGTTATCAATCCAGGACTGGAGTAGGAAAAAATTAGTTCCTTCCAAAAACTATTGTAGAGTGGAATTCATTTCACCAAGTACAGGAGAGGCATCCTCATTAGACAATGCTTGGAGTTAGAAGACTATCTTGCAGTTATAGATGTGCAAAGGTTAGGTATGACAAGTCATTTGATGTTGTTATCATCACTGAATGTACTTTTTATGTTTACTGTTGATAACAAGTCCAGGAAGATGGGCACATCACTAATGGCTTTTCTTCAATTAAGTCAATAAAGTAGCATAACCAGCTGATGCCGCATGCCTACACAGATACACTACTGGATTTGGAAACTGAAATGCACTCAATTTCTTGTCGGTTAAGTCAAACGAGGCACCGTGTTAGCCATGGACGTAAGTGACCCAAGCACCATCATTAAGTCATTTGTAACACACTGTGGAACTGGAAGCACCAGGAAATGAGTTGTACGAGACCTTCCAACAGGGGTGATAAAACTTCTCAAGTCATGAAGGTGATCCTACGGAAAACTTCACATGGCTTGATTCAAGACTCGACTGTCAGGAGAAAGTGCTCCGGAAGTAAAGGGTCAAGGTCTTTTGCTAAGCCCATCACGCAGTCAACAAGCTTTGGCTGTATTCATTGATCTTCGTACAATTTAAAAATCGCTAGAGACTTGAGCGCATTTTTCACATGAATATCCACCCCATCACACTGGATTGCACATGGCTGATCTCTAAAAATAGTCCAATGTTTGAGAGAAGACTGGGCATGTTATTGCTGAAAACATCATTTACAGCTTGCTGACTTGTTGGTCGATCGATCTTCTTGCTGTGTCCTTTCCACGTCATTATGCCTTGCCTAGGAAAGCCTTGATTGTTTTTTGGCCACCGTTTTTTCACTGAGTCTTGGTATACAGCAGGACAGAGATGTATATGCATGTACATAGCAGAACAGAGATGTATATGCATGTATATAGCAGGACAGAGATTGTAAAAGAGATTTAAAGCAGCAAATCTTTATTAGAGAAACTGCAGAATTTACAGATGCAAGGAAGTAAACCAGAGCGCTAATGCTGATTACATGTGCATAAGCGCTATTGCTTATTACATATGCATACACATGTAGGTCTTATAATAGATTTGAGTATTACTTGTCTACAGTTATTAACAGGATTAAACCACGAAATAAATAAAAAAATAATTGACTTCTGTTTTGTTTATAAGGAATATCAATTGAGCTTATTACATATGCATAGGTCTCATAATAGACTTGAGTATTATTTGTCTAGTCACCAACAGGATCAAACCACGGAATAAATCATGACTTCTGTTTTGTTTATGAGGTATATCTATTGAGAGAAGGTAGAGAAATGAAACAAATTTGTCGGAATCATTATAGTCTCTAGTCTAAACAGATGCCCGGTTGGATTTTTCATTGATTTTATGTATTAACTATTTTTTCTGATCAGCCACTTGACTGCTAGTTATCGTTAAGTGAAGACCATAGATGATAGACAAGATACACAGTTCTAACATGTACAAAATACTTGGAGATCAGGAATTCATGGAATGCCAGCAGGATCCCAAGTCATGTGAATGTCGGCATGTAAGCTGTTCAGACATTCCATATCACTTTTACTCAGCTGCAAGTCAAACACCTGCAACGGAAATGAAAACAGCTGCCAGAAAGATGTTTTGGAATATTGGAATTCCTTTGTTTTCACACTGTCTTCTCTAAACTCAAGATCTTTGGAGAAAATGTACTGTAAATACATCTAAGTTTGCAGAGATTTAATTTTGCTGTAGGGAGAAAATGGACACTGAATCAGACTTTTTTGCAAAGGAATTAAAGAGGCCATCTTCATCCGGGCTTTACAACCATTCCTCAACAGAGATGGGGGGCACCATAGACTTTCTGCAACATGTGATCCACTGCTCACAGAGTCAGGTGTACTATCTGCATAAAGTGACGTCACAGAAGCAGTGGATTGCTCATTCCTTGACAAAGACCGTCGTTGATCAGTCAAAAATGTGGGTAAGTCCAGTTTGTTGTGTTGGCAATTACAGTTCAACCGTGAATATTCAGAATGACTTCTACCAACACAGATGAACTTTCAAGTTAAGAAAATGGAGTGTCTGCGTTTATTCTTAGTTTGCAGTTGAAACAAGGTGGTAGGAGCGCAGAAGACAGAACAAGCATTTTTGCGGTGGCGCTAGGTTTGCGGTAAAGATGTTACCGGTACTGCAAAAACCGTGACCATTAAACTGCTGCAAACCCAAATGCATTTACAGTAATTGAAGCAGATTTAAGAGCACCTTGTATTATGTAATATGCACTACAAAAGAAGATCACACAAATTCTTACTCTCACTTAATACTGCCTTATGTACAAGTTTCTCCGAATAAAATCCACAAAAAGCCAATAAGAATCACAAGTTTCACTCACCTGGCAGTTTTCTCTGATCCTCTCTTCTTTAGTAGACTTTGGGATGGTTATCACACCGCTCTGGAAAAAAAACCCATCATGATTAATTGAGAAAACAAATGCTTCAATGTATGGAAAAATCTAGAACTGTTGCAGGATTTTGAGATGATCTTTTAGGAAAAGTTATTGACATTTACATGCTTTATTTCCATACATGATGTATGCAATGGATCAATGTGACCCAGCACAGATACTGTAAATGCAGAAATGTTTGCAGGGATTTAATTTCGCAGTAGGGAGAAAATGGAGTGTCCACGGTGGTTTTGAGTTCGCATTTGAAACAATAGTAGCACTACAGTCACTTAGTGGAAACAATTTTCGCGGGGGATTTACATGGTAGTTCGCTGTGCAGAGTTCACCACAAAAACCGCAAACATAAAACCACCGCGAACATAAAACCACCGCGAACATTTCTGCATTTTGTCCAAGGAGAAAAAGTGCAAATCATTCCCCTGTATGAACTTTGACAGATCTTATTCCACCGTAACATATAACAAGAGCTTTCTATACCAAGAACATTCAAGGCCATATTCAGGAACATACACGGATTTCTGAGCCACGTAAACACCTACTAAAACTTTAAAAGGTAAGGGTAAAGGTCCCAAAGCGTTTTAAGGCCGTCATTGCAGCGGGTTATCCATTTTTACACCTAGGTGAGGCAAGTCGTGTAAAGTGCCTTTCCCAAGGACACAACGTCTAGCCAGGAATGCCAGGAATCAAACCAATGTCCCTTAGCCTAGCCACTCAACAGTTCAACGCCACCCAACACCCTGTGAATGCCTTCTATTCTCTAAGCAAGGGTCATCCATGAGTTATGTGATAGAGTACTCCAGCTTTGGCTCTGGGCAGGAATATTTTCAGCCTCACTGGCCATGTCAGAGCTCTACCCGTACATCATCCATAACCCAATATAAACCTCTTAGCATTCAGCTCAGGATGGCCTACGCCCGTATCTGTGACACGATAACGATATCCACTCCTGCGCGGGAATCAAGGTAATAGTCCCACGATGACCATGTCCCCCGTAATAAATGCTACAGTGATGAGAGTGAATGGGAAAACAAGGTGATTACAGCGGCACTAGTTACAACATCAGGAATCGATTTGGTACACGACAGAAAATCATTTCTCCTCCAAGGATACTGTCCCTGGTGCTGAAAGGACGGTGATGCCAGCGGATGGGAAAAACAAGTACTGTGAATTCATAATATAATGCTAAACTTTCTTCCAACAACAAGGTACTCATGGATCGAATTTTCGACGACCACTGTCGCCTTCTTCAGGATCAATAATGACCAATCACTGCCGAACGTAAACTCGCGAGAGTTACAGACACATGAATTCACTTAGGCTCTTTAATAGCACAATGAAAATCAAAAGCTTGCAGTATTTTTTTGTTCACTGATCAAACAATGGTAGCAGCAAGAATGTAGACAGAATATGTGACATTACTTGCAGTGTGATGAGCATGCAGTGAGAGCCTCACTGCAAAACCAACAAAATGTAGCAAAACTGTCAAACTATACAGTAGCAATGAAGGGGACATCTGGATCGATACAAACTCTTCCCTTGATATCCAATTGTTAAACCTGGCAAAATATCATTGGAGAAACTTTAATGTTTGATTATTTCAACTTTTTTTCTGAATTTCTTTCTGAAAACTTCTTGTACATGCTATTTTTTCTGATCTTGGAAATGTAATTTCTTCCATGTTTTGACAACACTATATTTTCTCTAATATATTCCTTTGAGCTTCCAACTCAATCCTGAGTGTGCGTCTACTGATGTGATTTTTACTCCATCTGATGACAGCAGTTGTAATTTCAAAGTCATGTTCTTCAGCGAAGCTGCAATTTTCAATCACGCTCTCACTTCATGCCAAAAAGATTGCTTTGCCCCTGATACAATCCCATGATGGGGTTACCTTTGCTTGACTAGATATACACACATAGGTCAATCCAACATACAAAATTCCATCCATATCTATCTATAATTTCCCACATTGGCAAACCTCCCACTTTCAGCTTCCCAAACTTCCCAGGCAATCTGGCGGAGCACATCTATTGACAGTCTTTGTGGAACATTTTCTGGTTTCTAATTGATTAGATTAGCAATGGAACACATCAAGTGTGACAAGCGTTAATGTCCAAACTTGAGCCAATTAGAACTAAGGATTTACCTCTGGTTAATGTTAGATTCTCTGCTCATTGAATTCAAACAATCATCTGGAATTGCCAACCAAGTTTTTGCCTTCTTACCTCTGTTATCTTGATTCCA
Source organism: Branchiostoma lanceolatum (assembly GCF_035083965.1). Classification (NCBI taxonomy): domain Eukaryota; kingdom Metazoa; phylum Chordata; class Leptocardii; order Amphioxiformes; family Branchiostomatidae; genus Branchiostoma; species Branchiostoma lanceolatum. The sequence continues at coordinate 6,188,167 of NC_089732.1, read as the reverse complement.
TGCTCATGGAATTGAAAATAATCATCTGGAATTGCCAACTGAGCTTATGCCTCACTACCTTCCTAGAATATACTGTAAACGCAATTTAAGTTCACATGGTTTTTATTTCACGGTAGGGAGAGAATGGAGTGTTCGCAGTGGTTTTAAGTTCGCGTTTGAAACAGTAATGCTACAGTCATAAGCGACCAAAAAGTTTTGCGGTGGTTTTAAGTTCGCGCTGAAAGTTCACCACAAAAACCGCGAACATAAAACCACCATGAACATTTCTGCATTTACAGTATATCCAGGGATATTCTGGCTGGGGGTATATTCCAGTCTGCCATACCTGACTGTTTTAAGACCTAAGGATTGGGATCTCAATCCAAGGGGTACCAATGTCATCAGAGAGAGAAGGTAAAGAAGAGTCTCTGAAAGAAATGGTGAGGGAGGGGGGCAGCCTCTCCTTGACTATTTCAATGGAATAGCCCATTGAAGTTTGCAACATGACATTGACTTTGTCTTTCACACTATAGCACCGCTGACAAGATCAAACTTGAGCGATATGATCATGATGGAATCCCTAACCTTTCTACAACCTTTATATCGTCTACTAGAAATGCCTAGGAGACAAGGTATGTGGGAGGGGGGGGCTGTAAAATACACTTCACAATGATACATTTTATAAGGAAAGGTCAAAATAGTGGAGTCAGCTCCCAGGACTAGTGATGATGAAGTTATCCTTGATGGTCTAGCGAATGGAAGGATATTAACCTAGTTCTACTGAGGTGACTTTAACCTAGTTCTACTGAGGTGACTTTAACCTAGTTCTACTGAGGTGACTTTAACCTAGTTCTACTGAGGTGACATTAACCTAGTTCTACTGACTTGGGCGGTAAATATTGTCACTTACTAAGTACTCCACATTGACCCAGTTCTTGGTTTAAACCCCTGGCACGTCCCAATTTTGTGTCATTGGAAAAGGCATTTTACACGAATTTTCTCTCTCGACTCAACTGAGTACCTGGCTTTGGTCAAGGATGTCCTATAAATGGATGGGACTCAAAAACTGGAAGTGTCATGTCAAAGAACCCACCACACTTATAAATCACTTATTGATAGGAGTAGTGTTCCTTCCCAGCATGGCTGGACTTGTCCGTAGTTTTAGAGTAGAAGGCTGATATCCAAAAGTAGAAGGCGGGGCACAAGGGTGGGTATGGAGGCGGTTCTCCTCCTCCCGAAGGGCCAAAAAATGTTCAAATTTAGACCCGTACCCCCTAAACCTGTTTTTTGTGTATATTCTGGGCACCTTTATGTGCATTTTTAAACATATCTTTTGTAACTAAAATTTGCTATCTTTCGTAAATTCTGTAAGAATCCATTCATGCTCACAATCTGCTGTGAGTTTTATTTTGATAGGCCTGAGAAAAAAATGTTGTGTTTCTGATTACAGTCCTGAAAAAAAAAAGGGTCAGTAGGTAGGGATTCTCTTATTTTTCAAAAACGTTTTCTTTTACATTTAGGCCCAAAGTGATCCATCATTTACTTTGACAATGCAAAACTGAAATGTATCAGGACATTGGTATTTTCAATTCAGTCATATTTTTTTTACACATATACTCTGGTCTTATACAGCAGGTACAAAACTAGTGTGTTTTGCAATACTGGTTCTTTCCTAGCATGTTTTATGTAGAAGAAACACACGGAGCTATAAAACTCTGCTTTCTCTAAATTCTCTTGAGTAGCAGTGAACTTTGAGAGAAAAACAACTCCTGGCAGGGGTTACTGAAGTATGTTCTCTGTGCATCCAATTTTGTAGAGGTGCACTTGTACCTGATTTACAACCCTTTCAGTAGGGTAGTGGATACTGCTGTCTGGGGATCTCAGGAAAATGTGAGGTGAGTGGGCAGTATATTTACTCCAAAGCAGGGTTGCATACCTGTACTGGTGCGATACTGCAAAAATCACTGGTCGTTAATACAAATGTAAAAGGTAAAGGTATAGTGGGCGAACTCCAGACTGAGGACGAAGCATGACGCTTTTTTGTTAGGTACATGTAGTAGTGAAATGCGGCTTCGCTTTGGCTCGCATATTCAGCCAAGCACACCGGGTCACCCCTACTCTTTTCGATAAGTGCGTTGGGCTCTTTTACGTGCAGAGGTTTGATGCTTGAGGCTAACACCTGAAGCTCCCTCATACACGGGGCTAACAGCTTTATGTCACCATCCGAAATATGAATGCAATCCCTTGCAACATGTGTGAACTGAAGCCAACCCTAGGATCAAACTCTTGCCCACAGATCCACAGAATTTGATCCATATGGCCAAGCAGTGGGGCTGCATTACCGCTTGTGCCACTGGAACATGTATTCTCAATAGACTTACACTCAAGTATATATAAAATGCTGACTTTGTTTAACTGACAAACATGTCATTCCAAGATGAAAGTTTAGCACTGGAAAAAAGATGAAAACATAGCATGGGCAGTGTCATCTTAAACTTGAGATCCTCACAAAAGCATGGGTTCTCTGCATAAGATACCTGAAGTTCAGGTAAGCAATCCTCGTAACTATTTATTCATATATTATTCTGTCATCACTGAAGACCAAAGTTTACTGGAATTGCTTAGTTCTTGTACCTAAGCCTTTGTACTGGAATCTGTACCTATTGTTGCATCTAAGTACACAGCACTATTCCAAAGTTAACCTAGTTCAAATTACAGATGTAACATGTATTTGTCACGAGCAACTGTCACTCTGTAAATGTCCAACATACATACATGCACATCGCACAACAATTTATGTATTTATCTATTGGTATAAAAAAAAAAAGGAAATGATGATAATGGTAATTGGTGGGTTTGCAAGTCCCTGTCATCAATTTCACTGAAATGTATTCCCTAACTCGAAAAGAAGATTATGTGTCAATCGATGTGACTCCAACCTATACAGGGTGTAAATTCTTCACAGTTAGGTATGGGCCATTACACAAAGCTATAACCTTTAATGCTAATATATAGATACAACAAACTGCCTCTATGTAAAATCTATAGTATTTCTATACTCCAAGTCACACCGGGGAAGCCAATTCTAATGGGTCTTTAGTTTCACAGAGTTATTTTAAAGCCTGCACTGAAATGAGTTCCAGTCCAGAGAGGGCTAATACTTAGTAATACTTCCCATGTGGCCCTGTACCCACTTAGTACGGACTGAAGTACTGTAAATGCATTTAAGTTTGCCTGGTTTTTATTTTGTGCTAAGGGGAAAATATAGTGTTCGCGGTGGTTTTAAGTTCGCAGCAGCGCTATAGTCACATACTGCTTCAGTATTGGACAAAAATTTCCACGGTGGTTTTCAGTTCGCAGTGGAACGCCATGAAAACTGCGAACATAAAACCACCGTGAATATTTCTGCATCCACAGTAGTAAGTACTGAAGTATATGCACATTACCCTGGAAGGAAAGCAGGTCAAATGTCTCTTCTGTAATAGGGCAGGTATAATTAGAGCAGTCCATCTTACCTGATGTGTAAGTGATAGGGGCAGAAGTTAGGCTGTGCAGCTAAAGGTGAGACTGTAACACTGTAAATCTTGTGGTAAGGCCATTTCAGTACTGTTAAACTTAAAGGGAGGGGATAATGTTAAAGGTGGGTGGAACAAAATCCACTTTTGGGGACTATTGAATCCAAACTCATGTTTATTTATGGTAAATCATACCTTTCTGGCATGCAAAATCATAGGGTAAAGGTAAAAAAACACATCTCGAACCCTCGTCCCTAAAGAAAGTTTTTAAAAAAAGATACAAAGAAGAATTATGAAAGTTATCTATGCTACATTGTTGTTGCAACTGAATACAATGTACATTGTGTTTCTTTTCAATTTTTTCTCTCAATGAGGCTCCCTTGTCTTTTAACTCAAGAAAATATAGACAATTTCTACATGTCCGTAGAGATAACTAAAGTTTTAAGACAAGAAAAGTTACAACAGCAAGAAAAACTTTGTTTTGTGCTACAGGTGTAACAGGCTGGAGTATACCCCTGACCCCTGGACAAAATATATGTCACAGTAGAGATGGTGATTGTCCTAGGAGTCAGTAGGACAGATCGCGATCGCAGAATTTGTCCAAGTAGAATCGCCGTTTGTCCTAGGACTCTCTACTAGTAGAATCGTCAATTGTCCTAGGACAGATCGCGATCGCAGTCTGTCCTAGGACAAATGGGTTTGGGTTGTGTTTGTTTTAACTTAACCAACGAAATCACTAAAAGAAAGGTATAATTCCTATAGATACTCATGAGTTTGGATTCAATGGTCCCCCAAACTTTTTTTTCACTAACCTGTATGCTCCAACGTATGAGGATCTGTGCTGGCATCTTGTGGTATTTAGCTGCTATTGCAGTGATGGCTGGCTCGTTGAGTGCACACCCCTTGGCCAGAGGACAGTACCCCTCCACTGCAATGTGGTGTGCCTGGCAAAACTTGATCAAGTCTCTGGGATTTTGGTAAGGATGATATTCTACCTGCATCGATACAAAAGAATGTAAAATGTTACATAAAGTTGAAAATATTTCTGCACGGAAAATTGTAAATTATGAGAACATTAGGAAATAAATAAAGAATCTAACTTTTTGATTATTCTGAGTTCATGGCTATTGGTAGACAACAAGACTTTGAACTTGAGCCTCACAGCTCAAAAATCCTTTCTCAAGGTGACAATCAAGGTTGATCGCATATACATGTACATTATAATCTTTATTCCATACAACTGAATTAAGTAGGTAGTTGACAGCTTTCCCAAACTGCTATTCAATTACATTGCAGTTGATGCTCCCTTATTCACACTTAATTCAACTTACAATTCATAGGCTACCAGGCTGTAGTACATGTATATCAATGTATCTTTCATTTAAGACTGCCTTTCAATAGGAATTGAGTAAAGATTCTATCCCATGTTGCACAAAGACCTACTGGTCTCTCTTACACTGCAGCTTAATGACTCTTCTGTGCTGCTTAGGTCAACATCCAATCTTTCCCCGACGAAAGCCGGGTTTATTGCTTGGTAATGGAACATATACGACAAGTGGGGGTCAGCCGAGTAACTTAAGAAGGCATAAGTTTCATAGCTTAGTGCTCTCTCTGATGTTACAAAGTAATTTACTGTGAGGCATCTAATAAAAGTGTAGGTGTATGTTTGATCTGGCAACCAGATAGCATTCAGAGTGACGTCAAGACATAACGGTTTCGTCTCCGGGAGTTACAAGTTCGTAATTTGCAATTTGAAAGGAAGCTGTGAGTTTTCTGATCAGGACAGATAAGAGGGGGGCCTATATGGGGGTCATGACAACGCTTTATGCTAATTTCAGGAGAGCTGCCTACGAATTATGCTGAATTCTAAAAGGGACTGTGTAGATTTACGCTAAACTTTTCCCACCATGCTAGGAATTTTAGAACTTTCCTCCATGAATACTGTAAATGCAGAAATGTTTGCGGTGGTTCACGGTTTTCACGGCAAACTCTTTAATGCAAACTTAAAACCACCACAAAAAGCCGCTCCAATGTGTGACTGTAGCAGCGCTACTATTGTTTCAACCATGTACTCAAAACCACCGCGAACTCCCTGCCGCGAAATTAAATCCCCACAAACATTTCTGCATTTACAGTAGGATGATAACCACTAACAATTACCTACCGATGTTTTGGCAGGTGCCACTTTCCCCAGGGCAATATTGACAGGTTCTTTATTTAGTAGTGAAAAGACTACCAAAACATTGACAGGAAATTGCTAGTGGTTCTGTAGAAATAACCTTAACAGATAACACCCTCTAAAGAGGTTTCTCTGCAAATTACTAGAACAGGAAATTAAAATAGCTTGCCTATAGCAGAACAAGGCAAGCAAGCCCCAAAATACTTAATCATGAAAAATCTTCAAAAGTAAGTTGTAGCTTTTTGATAGTTTTGGGAAATAGATTTTTGCTTGAGGTTTTAGCTTTAACATCTATCGTATAGATCATTCATTTTCTGGTGAACACCACTTTTTGCATGTAGCATTTACCTTTTGTGCAAGGTACTGGAAATTGATTTTAAGTTTGCAGGGACTTCATTTTGCTTAAAGTTGAAGTTAAAGGGGAGAAAAGAGGTGGGCACACAGAAGACCGAACACATATTCAAAATGTTTTTCAAGTTTGCAATGGAGAGGTCACCATAAAAGCCGCGAACATAAAGCCACCAAAAATATTTCTCAATTTACAGTTCACGACAGCACAAAAACATTGTTATAAACAGGATGCAAAGATGAAATGACATCTATTGAACAACAAAGCCTGATCCTGATAAAAAGTGTTCCCACCATCAGTAACACACATCCATACATCCTGACACTATAATTCTCCCACTGGAACTGATAAGGATTCATTGGGAACAAGTTTATCTGAGGTCATTGGCACCGGTCCAAGGAAAGAGCTCAGAGGGCAAAGTGAACCAGAGATTGAATAGAAAATAGAAAGGAGTCATTCATTCTGATCTGAACTCTAATAGACGTATGAGGAAGTAAATGGAACAAGATGAGGTGGGGTGAAATGGGATTTTCCAAAAATCCAGTACTGATAAACACTTATACTATAGGGGTGAATGTCCATATAAATTGTTTCATGTTACATGAAGGGCAAAATGATGTTGCATTTTGCAAGCTGTTGTCAATTTTTCAATTTGTTCATCACTGTTATTGTATTTCAGATGACAATCTACATGTGTGGAACATTTAGACAAGTTGACATAAGAAAGCTGTTTCTAGGACTACAAATAGTTTGGTAGGACAGACCAAAAATTAAAAAGTGAAAATGTAGCATCATTGATTCCAGCACATTTGAACAATTGTTCTTTACAATTCAACTCAACAATGGACTAATTTAGAATGGGGACAGGTGCAGTTTGGTATTTTAGCACAATGGCAATTTAGAACTAGTAGTTACATGTATGTGCAGTCACTTGGATGAATGTGTTAACTATTCAGAAAGGTTGGTGGCAGGTGGTCCACCACTGCTGGTAAACTCAGCACGCATTTAGGGATATTCCAATTCAGACTGAGTGGTGAGGCTAGCAGACACGGGATTGAGTGGTCATGGGTTTGATTCCTGGCTTAGATGTCCTTAGAGTTAGAGAAAGCACTTTACAACTTTCCTCACTCCGCCAAGATGTTACTGGGTAGCTGACTTCAGTAGGGGAGGTAAGAGGCAGTGGAAGGAGAGGGATGGGCTCTGTCCTCCAACACACAGCTATAGGAGTGCAAAGTGGGGTCGCATGGCACAACGGCAACATGTTTGGCCCAGAACCCAGAGGTCCCGGGTTCAAATCCGGTCATGTCACCAATCTTGTGCCCTTGGGAAAGGCACTTTACAGTTTACACGACTTTCCTTACTTCACTCAGGTGTAAATGAGTACCTAGCTCATCTAGAGTTAGGGACGTCCCTCGGATAGCATGTTAAATGGACATCCCGTGTTTGGGGAGAGCCACACCCCACGCACGTTAAAGAACCCACCACACCTTTTGAAAAAGAGTAGGGGCGTGCCCCGGTGTGCGATGATCCAAACCTTACAGCCTGCTTTGACCTGATACATGTCAGTATTTGCTGATTTCTTGGCAGATGGACATACATGGTCAGGTAGAAGACAGTGGATAACAATCTACTGACCCACTATGGTCTCAAAAAGGACCGACCTTTGCATTTCTGTATAACCAACAGTTTAACATACCTGATTGACATGTGGCACTACTGTACAGTCTTGTATAAGCTGCTCCAAGTGAGGGATGAGGAAGTTACTGACTCCTATAGCTTTGCACAAACCTAAAGGTGGATAGAAGAACAAGCAATGAAGAAACTAGGAAAAGGCTATAGATGGAGACCACAAATCTTTGCCACTATATGTACAGAAAACTGCTGTTAGTAACTTTACAGGTTTAATTAACATTGACAATTCACCATTGTGTAGGTTCTGTATACACAATACACATTACAGTATAATATATATTTGATTTGTATGTGTCCGTCTACTCTAGACACATCCAAGTCAAATGTGTACTTTGCTTTGGACAATTAAACATGCGTTATATCTACACATGTATATTTGTGGGTACAGTACATGTACATTATGTTTCGGATACATAACGTCATACTTAACTGTTGGGTGGCATAACTGTTCAGCAAGGCCTCCTTTCAATATCTGAATGAACTGCAGTGTCCTACCTTTACTGTACAAGTCCTCCAGAGCCCTCCATGTATCAGCACGGATGGTCCTGTTGTCTTGTCCTTTTCCTCGTGGACAGTCAGGCCAGTGTATCAAATAAAGATCTGTACAGAAAGCATAGATTTGGTAATTGGATAAATCTAGAACAGGGGATGTGTGACAGAATGCTATAGCGCTAATAGTGAAATCCCTACAAACTGTGTACAGTATCACTATCAAGTTGACTGGTACAATGTTTATATCATTGGTTTATTCATTTCATTTCATTTCATACACAATACATTACAATAGAATCATACACTGCCGTTCACCTCGCAGCCTTATGTCGGCTGAATTATGTGGAAACATGGCGTTTACAAACAGTGACAATAAAGCCATATACCTTTACATTAATAAAATTCTTCTAAAATTCTTGGTAGACCAACTATATGGGGTTATTTATGAGGTGGATAAGGTGCGGTAATGTGCTTTTGTTATATCTTTCGGTGCGCGCTGGCAATCGGTCAAGTTTTGTTTGTTGTGTCGTTGTCCTCCCGCTGATCTCCCCCCTGGTTTGTGTTAACCAGTGCCCAGTGGTACAACAAAATACAAATATCATAGCTTAACACTCCAAAGTCAGGTTGCAACTGGAGTTTCTCTGATAACATTGAATGGCTTGCAAGAAAAAAAAAGAGAAGCAAACAATGATGACCAAATAACAATGAACAAATAACAATCTCATCAATGCGCATGAAGACAAACCAAATGTTCTACAATTACCAGTATCACGTGCGGGGTGCCACAAGGCAGCGTACTAGACTGATTATTATCATTATAATTTGCAATAAACTTTCAATTATTATTCTGTTTGTACCTAATCATCTACCTTAGGTTATAAAAAGGTACAGAATCTACGCTTAAAACACTGTTGTAGATTACTGTCTTGTCAAAGGAATAAAAAAAGCTGTCTCGGACGACATAAAACTGAAACTAGAAGAAATATGCATATGTCCTTACCCAAATAGTCCACCCCAAGTCTCTTGCAAGATTCCTTGAATGCAGTTTTTGTTGATTCGTACCCGTAGTCCAACGGCCACAGCTTGGTGGTCACGAAGATCTGTTCTCTGGGGACACCACTCTGTTTGATGGCAGCTCCGAGTTTTTCCTCACAGCCGTACCGTTTAGCCGTGTCTATGAGTCTGATTCCGCAATCTCTGAGAGCGTACACCACCGCTGATTGAGAGAAGCCTCCGTGGTGGGAAGTACCTGTGAGAAAATGGTTTTCTCCTGCTTTTAGCTTCCAAAGATTTTGATAATGCTTCCTTATTGGGATTGCATAACCATGTGCACGTATGGAATGCATAGTGTGATTTTGATTGGTAATAAAATAGCATATTCCGAGGCACACATTGATTTTAACAAACAAGAACTAAATTGCAGTCTACTGTAGGTCAATCGAACAAATGAATACAAGCTTTTTGGTCTTATCAAATGATGTTTTGTTATGCAAATAATATCTATGATGAATGAATAAACTCACCGAGAAAAAGCGGACCTATGATTGCGTTATGATGAAATACAATTAGAGTTCACACCATAACCAATTCTTTCTAATGTTTTCACTAGTTTATCATCCTATCTATCAAACTGCCTGATGGTCTTTAAAAGCTACCCTTTAAAATTGTAAATCACGCTAGAAACAGCCACAGGGGACCTTCAGACGCTTTCCGGTAGTTGGGTCCTTCCTTAGCAGTTTTCTACCTCATAAAAACTTACTGTGCAGTACAAATGACTGTGGTAAGTCTTCCATACATAGATCACATGACAATACCAAAACAAGACACTTACCGAGTCCGAGAATCGGCATTTTAACTCCATTTGACAGCACAACACACTCAGTCGAAACTTTGGTAGCCATTTTTTCTCGAGATAACAATAGGCTGGCTATCGTAGACATACCTTTGCCTGATGAATTTTCCTCAAATTTTCCTTAATAAATATAATTTATGTTGTATTTCATCAACAATATCACCTTAAAATTGATACCAATAGACACTTTATTATTTCATTGTAGATGACATGAAAATTATGGAGCATTTTAAAACATTTTAAATACATTTTCAAGGCGTAAAAGACTTTCTATTTTGGCCAGATATTCACCTTTGACCCACAGATTTGTCGTCTGACACACACGTGAACTGAATCTGGAACGAGGTTTTTAGTAAAAAATGTTGTATCTTGTTGGACTCGGGCTTGGCGATGCGGAGGACATCACCGTGAAGGGTCTGGAGGTTGTGAGAAGGGCGAAGAGAGTGTTTCTGGAGGCTTACACGTCCATTCTCACCTGTGGAAAGGACGCCTTGGTGAGTAGAAGGGGGAGGGGGGCGCTTCATGCAGACTGATAAAATTCATTTTCTCCAAGTTTCTCCACTTATATCTGAATCCTGGCAACTAACGTTATAATGTTACACATCCGCTACTTTATACACACCGCAAATGATAATTTTTTTTTTCTTTTCTGTGAAGCGTAAAGAATGATGACAAAATTATGTGACACCAAGGAGGTTTAATCAACCTCCTTGGTGACACTTATGGAGATCTAAATAAAATAAACAAACAAAAGTTAAAACATTGCAACATGTGAATGACTTAAACTACATGTATTAAAAAGATAACGCTAGTTGACGTTAATTTTAACATCTGAATCCTCAGGAGGAATTTTACGGCAGAGAAGTTATTCTTGCTGACAGAGATATGGTGGAACAAGAATCAGGTAAAGTCTCTTTTTGTGGTGATTTTGTCTTCAGCAAAAAAGTTCATCTTATGTATTGTTGTTGTTAACACAACATATGATCACTATAAACTATCATAATTATAAAGACATTGTGATCCATAATATTCTCTATAGACTCACTTCGTTGTGCCTTCTGGTTTCTTCCGTGTATTTAGAGCAATAGAAGAACAAAAGTGTAGTCTAGTACTAGCGTGTCTAAAAAAAACGCAATATGCATTAAACAAGTGTACTGTTGTTTCAACGTTTGAGCTTTTTCTACAGATGCGATATTTAAAGATGCCAAGGAGGAAGAAATTGCGTTCTTAGTGGTGGGAGATCCCTTTGGGTAAGGATAGACTCTTAAGAAACTGTTACTGCTTGCTTTGCGAACTTAAGGTTTCAATGTATAGGTTGTTCCAGTATTCAGTCAATTATTACATGTAACGTTATTGTTTACATTTCTTGTAAGAGCAAAATGTGTAGGTTTGTGAAATCAACATAATGTTAATTTAGTTGGATACTTCTCTATCATACTGCCAGCTGATTATATTGTATATATACAAAATCATTGGAGGCTGATATATATATAATAGGAAAGTTTATAAGACTAAGACAACACTATTCCCCCCCCATCTGTGCAGTGCAACGACCCACAGTGATCTAGTGCTGCGTGCAATAGAACTGGACATTCCATATAAGGTCATCCACAATGCCTCCATCATGAATGCTGTTGGGTGCTGTGGACTCCAGGTATGGCCTTTGTAGCTTACTACATTTTCTTTTTCTTCATAATGGTATGTACATGTAACATCATGATCTTTTTATGAACCATACTACAGTATTATTGACCACTTTTGATCAGGTGCTCATCAAAATATAGATAAGTCAAACTCAAGAGATTACTATTCAATATCAAACGTCAGCAGATGAGATTTAACGTTACTGGTTGTTTTAAAAGAATCTCCAACATCCTGATACAATTGTGTGCTTCCTCCCACAGCTGTATAACTTTGGTGAGACTGTGTCTGTGGTCTTCTGGACAGACGACTGGAAACCTGACAGCTACTATGACAAGATAGCAGCCAACAGGGAGAAGGGATGGCACACTCTCTGTTTATTGGGTAATAAGCAATCTGTGTACGTTTAATAAAGTTGAGTCGAGTTTATTCAGATCCACAAATATACAAAAAAATGGCAGCTACTCTTCCTGTGGTCCATATCAACAAACATATGTCTTTTTTGGTAGAAAGTTTATGTAAAGTTTTTTTGCTAGTTTGAAAATTTTATGGTTGAAGTTTGTAGATTTCTATCATAAAATACAAAATGATTTTAAAGATGAACATCTTTGTCTAATATCATCTTTTTCAGATATCAAAGTCAAGGAACAGTCTATAGAAAATCTTATGAAGTAAGTATTAGATTTTACAGTGACTGTGCTGATACTAGTATGGTCCTCTATTTCGCTTGGTATTTTTGCTGTGATTATGAAATTGGGCTTTCTTTACAAGTCTGTACTCTGATGCAAAAGCAGTCACTTTGATTCGTCTTATTTCACAGGGGAAGGAAAATCTTTGAGCCTCCAAGATACATGATGGTGAAGCAAGCAGCGGAACAGTTTCTGGAGATAGTGCAGAAGAAGAGGGAACAAGGGGCAGACAAACTGGGTGAGCTTTAGTTTTTTTCTGTTCTGCAAAAGAGAAAGAACTGAAAGATGACGATGAAGACAAAGTTATGAACTATGGTTTGAACAATATCATGATCACGGATGTGTATGAAAAGCTTTACTAAATCTGTTACAGGTTCAGTATTTTTGCTGTTGATAAATCATATTTGTCAGTCATGGTGATTACAAACAATTTCAATCTACTATGATGTATGAATAGTTTTGATGGTTACATGCTTTTTACCTACTTTTTTTTTGCAGTGTTATGAACAAAGGAATGGTAGAGAAGGCAGTATTTTGTTGTTTGTGTAGTTTGACATTACATGGTGATACGGACTAGTTACTCTCCAAGCAGAGGTTAGACTCCGGCTTGTTTTGGACATCTTTTTAGGCATTTTTATCGAGCTTACTATTTTCTCAGGTTTCCTTTTTTACTGGTTGACAGAAGAAAGCCCAGTAAAAACGCCTATAAAGACGTCTAAATCAAGCCGGAGTCTAACCTCTGCTTGGAGAGTAACTAAATGCCAAGTTATCCAAAATCTTCTGTAAATGTAATCCATTTCTTTTCCTTTCCCACAGCCATTGAAGAAGACACCATCTGTGTTGGACTGGCTAGGATTGGGACCGACACACAACAGATAGCGGCGGGCACACTGTCACAACTAGCTGAGACAGACATGGGAGGGCCACTTCACTCTCTAGTCATCCCCGGGCACATGCATCCCCTGGAGATTGACATGCTCAGGCACTTCGCTATTGATAGGGAGAATTTTGACAGAAGTGTACATGTGGAAGAATAAACTGTATTCATGTACTGTAGTAAAAGTATACTGTAATTCTTGTTTCTTTCACTGTACTAGTAGTAACTTAAATCGTCTTGTATTCATGTATTGTAGTATACTGTAAGTCTTGTTTCTTTAACTGTAATTTTATGTTCACTGTTTTCATGGTCACCTCTGTACCGTGAACTTATTATCACCATGAAAAAAAAAACTGTTGTTAATATTTATAATTCCTTCACACATCCATTCTGTAAATCACTTGCCGCCACCGTGAAGTTAAAGTTCAGTGAAAATGTCCATTTTCCTTACACCGTGAAATTTTGCTACCGTGAAGATAGAGTGAATTACAGTATTGTGTGATTGTTGTGAGGGTATGTTATTAGGGAAATTAATATATATGATTATCACTAATTCAGACTTCTGCAATGACTAGAAATCAAAAGTAATGTGTATCATATAAAATAGTACTGTTCATATTCAAATCAATCATTGATATCTTAACCCTCGTACATATGTATATACCACTGAAGTAATATTCTTATGATCCTTGTGTATTATGTCCATTGTATTTGTATCCAGAGAGCCTAAAAAACAGGTCAAGAGACCTAAGTGTGTCCGCTGGTGAAATAAATAAATGAAATATATAGATCAGTTTATTTGTACTGAACTTGTAGATTTCTGGTCAATATCCAATACAAACTACCATACACAGTGTAATGGGTGTAGTTTTGATGCATTCCGCCATAGGGCGTCGCTGCATACATGCCTAACCATCTGTGGGGATATGAATGGGGGATCTGAGTAGCCTGACGTGATAGCCAGCCCAGGTAGACAGGCATGGTAGACAGCCCAGCCTTTTCCGTAGACCCGATCACCTGACAAGAGGTTGAAGACAGCCTTCTTTCTGTTTGCCCTTTGACCTTACAACATACTGTAAATGCAGGAATGTTCACGGTGGTTTTATGTTCGCAGTTTTCGTGGTGAACTCTTTACCACGAACTTAAAACCACCGCGAAAAGCCGTTCTATCGTGTGACTGTAGTGCCTGACTATTGTTTCAAACGCAAACCCAAAACAACTGCGAACACTCCATCTTCTCCCTACTGCAAAATTAAATCCCCTCAAACATTTCTGCATGTACAGTATTGACCTAAATGTATTACAATCACAACAGAATTGGCAGAGTGGGATCAGGTGTAGAGCCAAATTCTTGAACTACCAAATACGTGAGAGGTCAGCTACTGCACATGAGCACCACACTTATGGGGGGATTCCAGTATACGTGAGAGGAGCACCTGTGTGGAGTTAGGGCTGGGGTCGATGGGGGCAGGGCAAGATTAACAGGTAGGATTATGGTTAAGATTAGGGCTATGGTTAGGGAAGGGGTTTGGGGCAAGAGTTATGGTTAGACTTAGGCTTGAAAATTGCCCGGTCCATGGATGTTTTGCACTTAAGAGAGGGCCTGCATGCCCTTTTTTGTAAGGCGTAATTCAGCCTTTCTCGTCTTCGTAATCCGTAGGCAGTCGTCTTAAATCAACGTAATTCGTAATCAGTACATAACACGTAATTGGTCCCTTTCTTTCTACGTAAAACGTAACAGTTACCTTTATGCAACGTAAAGCGTAATCCATAAATTGCTAGTTAAGCATAGGCTGATATTAAAATGGTCCAATACACAAGTGAGCGCCTCTCATTACCATGTCTGCGTGTCACTCTCTTCAGAGGTGACTCACAATAAACTCCAGAGCGACCAGACAGGTTCTGCTTCATTTCATGCAAGACTAATACCGTGGCGGATCATCGATGAGATATCTCTAACATTGTTGTCCGATTTGTGCCTCACAGGTGGGAATACATTTACCGTACAAGACATGGTACAATGAGGCCGTACTTCCTTTAAATACAAATGTACGTTGGAGTGTAGTTGGGAGAACCTCAACGTATGTGATAGCATAGGTCTCTTGTCACATTATTAATTTCTAAAGAACATAATATCCCACAATCAAAGATCTTCATTCATAAGCAAGCTGTGGTGTTTATCGGGATCAAATGTGGCCTCCCATGTCAGGTGTGAAAGTTCGTAGTTCAATAGGGCCTCTTCATTATAAGTAAAAAAACAGGTTAGACTCCATTTGATACAGATGTCATTGTGTGTGACCTCACGCTAGTCTAGACTTCGTCATTATCACTCATGCGTTCCATGCAAAGAACTAGATTAATAAGGTGCTAATTTCAAGTCATCTCCAAGATGCTAAATACCACCAGCTTTGACGCAAGCTAAGAGTTCAGCTGCTCAGGTGTGTGAGTTTTGACTCAGAATTTAGAGTAGGGCGTAGAGAGGCTGACTGAATTTAGCGTCATATGTAGCTCCGGAATTTAGCGTCGAGCGTTCTCGAGACGCCCCCATGTAGGCCCCTCTCATCAAAGTAGGTATTCAACATAACATCAATAGTTTTGACGCAGAACTAGATAGTTGAATCTTGTGTAAAGTCTTGAAGCCTGTTGGGAAGTCTCATGATTTAACATAATTTGTAATCAGCTCTGAGAATTTAACGTAATTCGTAATCGGCGGCGAAAATGTTGCGTAATTCGTAATCACTACTCCCCCATGCAGGCCCTCTTAAGAGTACTCTCACGTATACTGGGATCCCCCCAAAAGTGTGCTCAGATGCAGTAGCGGACCTATCACGTATTTGGCAAGCTCTGAATTTGGCTTGACACCAGACCTCCTGAAGACCAGCCGAAATCTCCAACCCAGAAAAGCAGCACCATGTCTGTTTTGAAGCTGATTGCTACAGCGATACATGACTACACTAACTTTACCACAGTTTTCCTGGCTGTGTTTGTGTTTATGCTCACCTACACGTTGTTTAGGAGGCCTGGTAACCTACCGCCTGGACCACGCTCATGGCCTCTCATTGGAAACCTGCCCATCCTGAGTCATGTGAGCTTAGTAATATGTATTTCTTAATTAGGTCTCAGCCACTCTTCTGTGTTATCTTAAAGGCAACTAAAGCAATAGTAGGGCCAAAAATATGGAAAGAAAAAACTAGTGAAATCTTTATGGTAGTGACATTTACTAAACACTGTTTAGCACATTTGTGTAACAACTTCATACTTTGAGCAGTTTAAAACCGTGCAAAATCATGCCATACGATGATCCCCATAGTTTTGTGAGCCTACAAAAACCCTGGCGACAATTTTCAGTGAGTTCTCACATTACTTCGAAGTCCACATGGATGTCGCGTTACATTGTGATAATCTTGTTTGAACTAATCATTGTATAGAAATGACTGAATATATTGACTTTCAAAATCCAATTTTTGGGGCCCTAATATTGCCAGGGTTTCCTTTAACATTAGGTGTTTTGTAAATTGTACAATACCACATAGTAAGTCCAGAATACAGTATTGTTGACAACATGCCGACTGAATTCCTTACTAACTTTCTTTCACACAAGATATTCAACAAATTCCAAAATAAAGTTGAATTTTTTCACTTGCTTCCAGGACGCTGCACACGTGCAATTTACAGAGTTGAGCAAGAAGTATGGAGACGTCTTCACTATCTACTATGGACCCAAACTAGTGGTGGTTCTCAATGGCTTCGAGACCATCAAGGAAGCTCTGATCAAAAAGGGCAAGGACTTTTCAGACCGACAGAGGACCAATAATTCTCTGGGTACCTTCAAACATTATTTATTTATTCAGATTTACCACATTTGTTGAAGGATTGACATAACAGGTGACTATCACCTTTTCATGATGTCAACCCAGACCAGACTGTAAGGTTTGGACCATCGCATGCCCCTACTCTTTTTCAAAAAATGTGGTGGGTTCTTTGCGCCGGGTGTGGCTCTCCCCAAACACGGGACCTCCATTTAACGTCCTATCCGAGGGACATCCCTAACCGAAGCTAGGTACACATTTACTCCTGATCGAACTCGGGTTCACTTGTTTGACAGCCAAATGTTCTAGCCATTACGCCACACGAAGCCACATTAGTCTTGCATACTGTAATTTCGTAAGGACTTAATTTTGTAGTAGGAGGGGAAAGGGGTTTTTTGCTTTTAAGTTTGCAGCTGGAACAATTCACAGCCATACTAAATACACTTTACAAATTGAGAATGCGTATTTGTGGTGTCAAGATTTTTGGCAGTTGAGATGGTTGGACAGAGTACTAAGTGCATGTCCTCCTGTATTTGCCTGTTCGGGTCAGTGCAATTTTTTGGACAGACTTAGTAACACTTTGACAATCAAGAAATTGGACACCCATGCAAGTATTGCAATTTTTTGGGCAAAGGAACAGATTGTTTTTCCATGAAAATATCATATCAAAAGTATGTCAATTTGTCAGGAAAGGCATGTATAATTCCCTTAATACCCTAATCTTCCATTAGTAAATAAAGCAGAAAGAAGGTACCGGTAGCTTTATTAAAAAAAAAATCCTGGGGCCTAACATATTTTGTCATATATCTGCGTGGTGTTCTGTCCTATCTACATTCCCACCTTTGTTTTCTTTGCCCAAATCTTGCAACAGTATACTGTAAATGCAGAATTGCGGGGATTTGATTTCGCAATATGGAGAAAATGGGATGTTCGCCGTGGTTGCAAGTTCACATTTCAAACAATAGTAGCGCTACAGTCACACAATGGAACGGCTTTTCGCAGTGGTTTCAAGTTCTCGGTAAAGAGTTCACCTCGAAAAACGCGAACATAAAACCACTGTGAACGTTTCTGCATTTACAGTATCATATCCTTTAAATGTCCTTATATAATTTCAAAGGGATCAGGTGACGAGAGTTTCTCACAGATATTTGACCTTTGACGCTTTTGACCTGTGACAGGGCAGCAGGGTACTTTGATAATACTAGCCTCTACCAGGCTTTGCGGATGGCTCGAAAAATAGAAGAAATTGACCAAATAGAGTGAATGGTATATGCTAGGGGAGTCGGCTGGCCAATAGGGTCAAATCTGTGGTTCGCCTATTGGACCCTATTGGCTTCCAGACTCCTAGCATACTATTCACTCTGGTCGATTTCTACTATTTTTCCAGCGATCTTCACAACCTGGTAGAGGCTAGGTCATTTCTAGTATTTGCAATAAATTTTGAGTGGCTGACTTTATTCTGGAGAGAGTCGTTTTAGGCATTCTTAACTGACCCCCCGTCAGGTTTATTACATGGAAGAAAATATTTAAGATACAGAATTCTTAACGAAAGGCAGGAAATCACATTTCAAAGGGTAAGAAAATCCAAAATGTAGCATTTCAAATCACACATACTTCAAGCCAAAATGTGATTGTGATTGTGACAGGCTTGAGTTAGTGACGCCCCCTGTCCTTGTCATATACAGGCTTGAGTTAGTGACGCCCCCTGTCCCTGTTTAAGGTACTGCGTTGTCTGCGGATTTGGATCGCCTCCCGAACACCCCTAGAAAACCAGTCGAAGTCCAGGACCTGATCTAGCACTTTCACACTGTCCCAGTCTATCTTGTGTTTCTGCTTGGCGACATGTTCCACCACAGGCGACGACACATAGCTGGGTCTCTTGTGTTCCTGTAGACGGGTGCGTAGTGGTCTCTCCGACTCCCCTACGTATGTTGCAGGACAGTCTGCACAAGGGATGTGGTAAACTGTTCCACTGCGTTCCAACATCTTAATCTTGTCCTTTTTTGCATGTGTTTTTGCAGGTGTTGCATTTGCTCCGTATGGTCCATTCTGGAGGGAACAGCGGAAGTTCACCATGGCGGGTCTGCGTGACTTCGGCTTTGGGAAGAGGAGCTTGGAGGGCAGAATTCTGGAGGAGGCTGAAGCTCTAAGGATGGAGATTATAAAGACTGGTGAATATCCAATACAGCAGTAAAGTATCGTTAGTAGTCAAGTGGTTAGCGATCTTGCCTCTGGAACTAGAAGCCACGAGTTCGATCCCGACTGTGTCACTCACCCGACATACACAATACCGGAAAGGACGTTAAGCTGTTGTCCACTGTTCAGTGTGCTTGTTGAAACAGCTTAGGGGAATTTACCCAGTACAACCTGTAAATACTGTATATAGCATTTGTCTTCTCTGTCACGACCAGTGGAAGAATAGCTCTTCATTGAGCTAAATTGGATCTAGATCACTTTCCTTAATCCTGTTTTTCCTTTTTAAAGTCATTGTCCGTGCAGTAGCTGGGGAAAGGAGGTTTTCGCAGTGTTTTAATGAAGTTCGTGATTTGATCTAAAAATCCGAGTTAGGGAAAATCAGCCACCTTAGTGAGTTTTCCAAAATGAAAGACAATAGTAGACAAGGTAGTAGGAGGGCAAAAAAGTTTGCGGCGGTTTTAAGTTTGCTGCGAAGAGCTTACCACGAAAACCACGAACATAAACCACTGCGGATGTTTGTGCATTTAGAGTATTCTTCTTTTCGTTCTCTACCAGATCGCAAGCCCTTCAACATCTTCCCCCTGTTGAGAAGTGCTGTGACCAACGTCATCTGCTCCATCGTGTTCGGTGCACGGCACAAATCCGAAGACGCCGCCTTCAAAACGTTCCTAGAGGACATTAATACCAGGTTTCGAACCCCGAATGCCATCAACCGATTCTACCATGTACTGCGTCACCTCCCAGTACTGGCCATTGGACGATCTGCACAGGCCCTACACGAGGCTGTTGAAAGGATGCGGCAGTTTGTAAAAACAAAGGTTGACGAACACCAAAGAGACTTTGAATCAGACAATATCCGAGACTTCGTGGACCTCTACATCCAAGAGATGAGGAGCGGAAACAAAGAGAACTTTACAGACCAACAACTAGTGTATGTCGTTGTTGATCTGTTATTGGCTGGGACCGACACCACATCCCAGAGTCTGTATTGGATCCTTCTCTACATGATCATATACCCCGAGACGCAAGAACGAGCCGGGGAGGAAATCTACCGCACGTTTGGGGACAGCGCTCCGCCCACAATGGCAAGGCGTAAGGAGGTCCCATTCACAGAGGCGGTCATTTCTGAGGTACAGCGGATCAACGGCGTGGCTCCGCTGACCATTCCTCGCAGTACTTCAAACGATACCGTGCTGCACGGATATGACATTCCAAGAGGAACCATGGTACACGTCAACCTGTGGTCAGTCCTGACAGACCCCAACCTCTGGGAAAACCCAGACCAGTTCAAACCGGAACGTTTCCTAGACAACCAGGGACAGTACATGAAGAAAGATGCCTTCATACCTTTCTCAATCGGTAAATCATTTGCTGTTACAAACTTAAAGCCTACATCGTATGTAAAATAGTTCCTCAATGTATAATCATCATTTTGTCAAGAATTTGGTTCCAAACATTGTGGCTTGTTTCCTGTTGCTACAAAATGCAGCTGAACTTGTTCTAAACCTCTTTTTTAAACTTTTAACTATTATGCTGAAACAAAGAGGTGAATAGAACAGTCTTCTGGCTCCCAGGAATTGAACCCGGGCCCGGCAGCACACAGCCCACGCTCGCTAACCACTAGGCTAAAAGGTCCGGACCAGTTCGACTAGTCAGTAGCGCTTGAACCCCTCTGTTACACTACTCCCCCTTTTCTTTTTAAGATTCGTCCTCGAATCTCCGAGTTTGATATCCCTGTGCAGCACATTTTGCCCTCACACACAGGGTCGGTGTGGGAATCGTTGAAACAAAGAGGCGACTAGAACCGTTTTGGCTTCCAGGGATCGAACCCAGGCCCGCCATTCACTTACGTGTCTTTGTTCTCATCCTTTAGGTCAGCGATTTTGCCTCGGCACTCAGTTGGCCAGGATGGAACTGTTCATGTTCACCACCTATCTGCTGCAGCACTTCACCTTCAAACTGCCAGAGGGCGCAGCTGCACCATCAACTGTCGGGAAGCTTGGCCTGTCCAATGGGGCCAGGCCTTATGAGCTGTGTGCCATTCCAAAGTAGGAATTTGGGCTTAAAGCCTGAAGACCTTGCTAGCTAGCTTTGGATATCATCATATAATACTGTAAATGCATTTAATTTTGCATGGTTTTTATTTCGCGCTAAGGTAAAAATGGAGTGTTCACGTTGGTTTTAAGTTCACCGCAGCGCTGTAGTCACATACTGCTACAGTATTGGACAAGAATGTTTGCGGTGGCTTTAAGTTCACAGTGAAACATTTGCCGGGAAAACCGCAAACATAAAACCACCGCAAACATTTCTGCATTTACCATAGTTATTCTCTTTACAGTGAGTTAGATCACATTAACTCATAACGTTATAACTCATAAACATCATATAAACAAAAAGTTCAGAAACTTGATTCCTGTCAATCAAACCTACGTAAATAGATTGATCTTTAATGAATAGCATTATGTGTTAAATCACTGGAAAGCTTATAAATTTTCTCTTAAATTGATACCCCATTTGTTTATTATTTATTCATTTGTTATTATTTATCTATTTAACTCATTTGTCGGCTATGGTGTTTGACCATGGCAAATTTGGAATCATAGTATTAGTAATACGTAAGCATTTTCATGACATACAGCACAATACAACTGATATTAAAGTAATAAAGAAAAAAATGATTGGTCCCTTAAGTTTTGCAGTATCAATCATATTACTTTGTATCATATTGTAATTATGTTATTCATATTATATCATATTTCAGGCACATGGCCCACATCATATTGACATCAAAAAGAAATCATAATTAATAAATGCAACCATAGTTTATTTCATTATCTAAAGGGGCCATTATTATTATTCATATTATCTATTATCATTTGGGGCCATTGTCTATATTATTTCATATTATCTGATATTATTCATTTAATATTATTTCATATAGATCTATAACATATATAAAATACATGCACAGTAATGGTGGAACTACAAGATGTATAAGTTATCATATAATTAGTATAACACCAAGAACATATTATTTGTCTACCAGGTTGATGTAATGCACAAGAAGACACTGTGTATGAAATCACGGTCTCATTCCTGTTTTAGGCTGTTCTATTGCAATCAACGTTGAAATACGCAACTTTATGACTAAAATCTAGAAAACGAACAACTTGTCTGGAGATGTTTTACATTCTGTTGGAAGCACACGTGTTCGTCATGCAATAAAAAAAATATTCACCCAAATATAACCGTGACAACGATATTTATCGCATTTTAAACTTTAAGTACCCACTATACGCACGGGGCCGCTGTTGTACCGCTAGCGCCTGACCGCAGCACTCATAGAAAAATGCGTACAGGTCTGACCTATCGCTCGGATGACTAAACTTTCCTATCTAATCCTGACAGTAATATATAAACAAGCTTTCATCTCAAATTCTTTATATATCAGATGGGGCCGATAAAAGGCAATTTATGACCCAACTTAACGCACACCTCTTATGCCGAGTTATTTTTTTAGGCCAGATTCTTTGGGAATTGAGTTAACTCTCTTATATGTTGTATTACATTACAGTTGCATGCAAAATTATTCACCCACATCGCATTTCGGAAATTATTGGCAAAAATACAACTGCAGAACATTACTAATTATCATATAAGTGGGGAACAGATAGTTTATTACATTCTAATACCAGGGCAAAAGTCAAATTTATCAAAAATTCATCCAAAGTTGCGACTTTCACACAAAAAGCAGGTTGCAAAATTATTCACTGACTTTCCTTTGAATAAGTAGTGCCTTATTCCTCTTCTATTGGATGAAAGAAGACAGCAATACAAAATGACATACCCTTTATTTCATTGTGTTCTTCCAAGTTGTGCATGAACACTTCTGCTGCTATGTTTACATTTTAAAATATTCAAGAGAAAGAAACATGGCCATTTTTAACGCATATGGAAAACTTAGTCATAGTCCTCACAAGAGTCAAAATATTGTTTCTGCAATGGCCAGACACGTAGTTCACATGCACAGTTGGCTAATTATTTTACGTAGTACAAAGATGTAGCTCCATGGTCAAGTAAAACTGACCGCCAGCAAGTCCCATAGATTACACAGTAACCATACTAGCCATACAGAATTTGTTCTGCTTCTATTTGCATACAATGAAGGCCAGACACCAGAATGCATCATTCTATGAGGAGCAAACAGAACTGGGCATACTCCTTTGCTAATATGCTTCCTTTTTATCATACCTGAACAGCTGTATGGAAAGAATCTATTTTTACAGGTGGTAGGTCTTGAATCATTCTTTTTTTCTTGTGCTAGAGTACATGTCTGTTGCAAAGAAAGCTTCTATACTTTTCACCACATTTAAAAGATATCAGAATATGACACTACGGCGTTAGGAAAATAGAAATCCAAGTGAAAACTGCAACATTTCTACAATAGTTTCTACCTGAAATAACTGTCTGGATATGCTAAATTTTGAAATCAAATCAATTTTATTACATCTACATTGTCAACGTTATGGACAGTTTCTTGTTGGGTGGTTAACATGTACTGTAGATAGGCTATACATTTGTAATCCATTTTGGAACCTTGATAAAACAAAGACCATGGTCAAATTGAGTATAATGAAATCTATGCATGTTAAATTATTGTTTTTTTTGCAGAATTTTTTTTTTTTCCAGAGATGTATATGTTTTGTAAATGACATTTCCAAATCAAAATTTCTTCTAATGTCTATATTCTCAATTGCCCACCAAATGCTCAGAGCAGTGTTTTTTTTTACAGTTACTGTACAAACTGGTCTTTTTTGCAATGCAACCAGTATTTTCTTTCCAGGAGATGCCCCCCTCCCCACGAAAAATATGTTATTAGCTGGTCATCTTTTTTGAAATCCATTTTTCCAGACTCCATCTACACTAGAGACATTATAACCCCAAACCAAGGCTTGAGCAAACTTCCTACTAAAACAACTGTTAACAGTATGGCGAGCACAAATAAATAGTAGACTCAGTTGGAGTCCCAAAATTAGAACCTGAATTGATAAATTGTGTTCTATAATAAAGTGACCTAACATTATCCCTCCCCCCTTTTTAAAGTTTGACAAACTTACATGAAACATAACAAGTAAAAAAACAGCATTCGGGGCTACATCCATATATAGTTGGACACTGTTCAACATTTTGCACGCAGAAAAAGGTGCACGAAACCAGAGCAAAGCAACCCTAGAAAATGGCACATTAGCAAAATATCACTTCATTTATCTAGGCAGGGCTTGAAAACAGTCTGTTCAACAATGTTTGACATATCATGTTTGTAAAATATCTACACTTTCTCTAGCAATTTTACCTGTCCGCCCAAATTCTAATTTCTTCCCACCCATCCAAATCCTAATTTTGAGCCCCTTCTGTTTTCCCTAACTCTTTAGTTTCCTATTATACCAGCATGTATGACAACCCCAACAGCACTTTTCTGCAAATTTCTCATGACATCTTAAAACTTACAGTTTCTCTTTTCACACAATGTTTTTCCTCTCTGTCAATGATTTGCGAGACAGGAATTTTCTATCGTCTCTTCCATTCTTTGCAGTGATCATTTTCAAAAGAATTAGTATACATTGTGCTTAGATGTCATTGATGTTCCCACTTTTTATGTAGCACTAACACATCCTTACTACCCGTGTTTGAGTTATTATGCATATACATGTATGTGACACTGCATAATACAATAGCTTATCCCCTCCCCTTAGGCAAACATAGGGTAACAGATAATCTCCAAGCAGATGTTGGGGTGGCAGGTGACATATTCTTACAGCCTCTTACCTCAACTCAAAAAACAAAGCTAGGCAGTCAGAAAACATTACAATCTTCCTCTTCAACATCTGCTTGGAGATTAGGTAAAAAGATCTAGAAGCCTATGAGGTCCAAGTAACTATAGGGAAGAGGAAGTTGAAACTGACGCAGTCCTTGCATTGTAAGGATGGATGCATAAGTCTTGGGGACATGCAGTTTGTAAGCGTTTTTCCATGCTACGAGCAAGCTGAGGTTAATGGTTCAGTCCGTCCACTTGTTGCCCCGGCAACACGACCCCGCCCTGAGCTGCCATCTGCATCATGCCCTGTCCGAAGCCGTACTGGCCCCCCGCGGAGTAGTTCATGTTGGCGTTGGTGGTCTGGTTGGTGAAGGCTGCGGGTGAGATCCCGCCTCCGATGGAACAAGGCGTCGGCATGGTGCTGACCCCGCCCACCTGCCTCACTGTGGTGCCTCCCGCTACCGTGGTTGGGTGCGAGATGCACGCAGTGTTGGCTGGAGATGGAGAAAGTCAAGAATCATCATCATCGCAAAAACAAAATCAGTGATTAAGAGCCCGCCACATAAAAATACCAGAGCCAAACACAGCAAACCTTCTTTAACATACCGTAAATGCAGAAATGTTTGTGTTGGTTTTATGGTCGCGGTTTTCTCAGCAAGCGTTTCACCGCAAACTTAGAACCACTGTGAAAATTTTCGTCCAATACTGTTGCAGTATGTGACGTATGTGGTGCTGTCGCGAACTCAAAACCACCACGAACACTCCATTTTTGCCTTAATGCGAAATGAAAACCATGCGAACTTGAATGCATTTACAGTATTCTCCATTTCGTTTTGCAATGCATCAAGCTTTTCTACAACTATTACTGCTACTGTACTCTAAAAACAAATGTAACTACTATTGCTGTTTCAGATCATGTCAAAGGTAAGATTACATTTTGTCTATTTGGCACAATTCCATCTTGGAATTTTAAGCGTTTTTTTCAGAAGCACTTCAAAATTTCAATGTCATTTCCCCTTGCACCAAAGTGTTCATAACACCATCCTTCCATTTTGAAATGCAATGATCAAAACAAAAAGTGTTCTCAAGATTTTATAGATTACAAATTTCAACCACAAAAGCCGCTAGTACAGGGCTCAAAATCGACTTGGCCTTCATCTTTCCAAGAACTACCCACAAACCAAAGGTCATCACAGTCCATAAAGTTACACTGGCCACAAAGATACAGCAGCTCAAACACACACACACACACAAAACAATACCTTCATTTTGACAGAGGTAACAAGCCCCCTACTTACCAAGTGGAATGAGGTTGGACTGCATGATGTTGGCTGCGTTGCCGTCGTACCCGTTAATGGCGACCACGTGGTTGCTAGGCACCACCTGCGTGGAGTTCCCCACGTTCGTCGACAGCGTTAGCGACTGCCAGTAGCTGTCGGACGGGGATGCAGTTCCCGTGTGGCTGCCAGGGGGAGCTGCAGGCGTCACTCCCGTATACCGGAAGAAGGGGTTTTTCAGATCGAGCGTGTTTCTGGAGGAAATGCCTGTTCCTTCTATCTCTAGTTCAATTGAGATCTCATAGCTTTGTCTGAAAGAAGACAGATACACACAAAAATCCACAGAATCCTTTATTGGTATCTCCTGTTTAATAGTAGGTAATAAATAAGATATTAAAAAATAATGACACACACATACAAAGCATTGTACAAAGGCAGAACTTGGGCTATTCCAGACTAACTTCTTTTTCAGTTTTTGTACTTCAAATTTTATGTACACTGCACTATATAGCAGCTTTGTCCGGATACATGTATCACACACACAAATACTGTCATATAATATTCATAATGAATTTCAGTTATCTTTGTCATATTTTTGCTTCTATTCATTTTTCCTGTATATACATAGGTAAAATCACACTTCCCCCAAGAAGCTTGTTCTGAAAGAGAATTTCGAAAGAGTCAATACCAATCGGTTAGAACAGTCCCTGTTCAAACGCTGGAAGCACAGTTCCTTTCTGTAGAGAAATTTGAGAACTCTCTAAACTTTGTGAAATTCTGTAACAGCCTTCATAAGCAATGGGACAGCTGCCTTCTCCGTGGTTTGCCTGGAATAGTACACAGCTTTCCCGCCAGATGAAAGTTTGCCGTCTTCGGGCATATTATACTTTCTTTTGGCAATGGATGCCTTAAGCTGTTTCTAGAAATATACTTTTGTAAGAGCTATTGCCTAACACAAAAGAAAAGCGTGCCAAAAGCTGCATAAAAACAATGGAAATGGTTTGTATTTTTATAGTTTTGAGTGAATTTTTATAGTTTCAAGTGAATTAGGATTTTACCATGGTCAGTACTGACCGAGCCATATATAGTTTCAAGTTGAAACTGACCTCTCAAATGAAGAAGTAGCATCCCCAAGTTTCTTGGACACTTCTAGTTTTCTCCTACGTTTAGTTTTTCCACCAACACAATGAGTTGAGTCTGGCGGGAATGCTGAGAACACACTTTGTTTAATACACAGATTATTTTCTATCCCCTGGCGCCTGGTTTGGCACGTGGACCACAAATGTGCGGTGATGGCGGTAGTAGAAGTAGCAGTGGCGGGTGGAGTGGCCACTAGTAGTGGGGCGTCCCTCTTAGTAAAATTGAACATAGGGATTTTTCAGGTCAAGTTTGTTGTGTGACGATTGTCCCGTGGCGTCTACTTCTAGCCCAATCATGATTTCATAGCTTTGTCTGTGGCAACAACAAAATGGTGGAAGGAAACATCAGAAGTTCTGACACACCAAGTGTCTAATGCTGTCTGTATTCACTGTCAGTTTTTGTGTACACATAAACATATGTGGATAACACAAACTGTTTACTTTTTTACTGAAGGTTTACATATTCATCTGAAGAATTTTTTCGTTCTTTGGACTGTCACCCAAGTTCTGCCTTCAATACTTAGTACCATAGCTTTGAAATACCTCCGCCCCAGAGGCGTTGCCAAAAATTGTAATCAAATATCAACACAAGTACAGGCAACGAGTGTTCTCATTAGAGAGAACACAGTAAGACCAGTTAACTCCCACACTGGCAGAGTGGAAACAGGGTTTGAAAAAAATGTGACAGAAAAATTCTGGATATCAAACTGCACAGTTCTACAAAGACTGGCGTAGAAAGGAAATACCTACTGGAAAGTATTTCAAGTCTTTAAGTACTTCAAGGTTTTCAAGTCTTGTACAATGTGACAGAAATACTGCTAGGAATAAGTAGGTGTGAGCCTGAGAGTCACCTGGTCCTGTCTTTAGCTTGTAAATGTGGAAACGAGATGCCACTCTTTTTCACATCTATCTGTCAGTTTAACTGAACAACATGGGTATACAGTGCCCTCTGATGAATTTGAGATGAACTGCAGCATCAGAATAACAATGGCGATTGGCGGTACTTGAGTTCATCAGGGAAGATGAGTTAATGTTTGGAAATACCAAACTATATCCTGAAATTCTGATGTTTCAATACTAAAAAAAGTCTGATGTTTTGATACTAAAATAAGGGTAGCTTTAACTTACCTTTTGTTGGCCACCAAGGTAGCTACACCAGACACAACCTGTCCGACTTTCACAAACAGCGGGGATCGCAGCAGGCAACGGACCTGAAAACCAACAAAAACTCTTGACTCCAAACTAAGCTACAAATTTAAAACATGTGAATTTCTCCATGTAAAAAAATTTCAATTTCTCCATGTAAAAAATGAAGCCTTGAATACAATTGTCAGGTATTTTTAGAATAATGTGAAAGTTGAATATGGTATTACCAATCATGACAAAGTTGTAAAAATCTAACTTCAGAAAGTGCTTCCCCTAAGTAAATGTAAATGGAATAGCCCAAAAATGATGTCATGGCCTACCTGGTACCAGTGTGTGAGAGGCTCTGTCGGAGCAGTGGACAGCCATATTGTCTCACTAGAATAGAAGCAACATACAAATTACTTTTATTATCTACCTACACATAGTATAGAAACACAAGAAACTTACAGAAGCAACAAGACATTGTTTTTGATGTATATACAGTTATGGACACATATTATGGCATTTTCTTTGTGGATGGATTTAAACATATGTGAAGAAATCATTACACACTACGTTGAAGTCAACTGTTTGTGCCAAGTCTATAGCATGTACCTGACCAAATAATACCCGGTTGATACCAACCTTAGATACACAACTATCTAAGGTTGGCTGGTTTCTGGTGCACAAAAGTTTGACTCATTGAGGTTTGAACTACACCTGTCATAACCAATAAGGTATGCCAGGCAAGTCCCCCATTGTATAAGCCATGCTTTTCATCATCAACCACTTGCAAATACAAAGTTTCCTCATTTTAATGAGCTGAACTTTGCAAAATTGTCATCTTTGAGACAGAACCCACTTATATTTAGTCTATGGTATCAACTAGGGGTGGGTACCGGTACAAACAATTCAGGTCCGGTCCAGGTCCAGGTCCAGAGGGTCAGGTCCAGGTCCGGACCTGTACCTGTACCTGATTATAGTAGTGTCGCAGTACATCATATTTTGGAGAGCGAGACACACGCAAAAGTCTCCAAACGTCATGTCTGGAACGATATAATTTCTTAGGTTTGCACTTTGTCTCAAAATTATAATTATACTCTTCTCGCTGTCTGTTTACTATTCCTTTAAGTGTTTCTAGGTATGATTCACAGCTAACGTCTTCGAAAACGAAGTTAAATCTGCTGTTTTGTATTTTCTTAGACCAGTTATGTGGCCGCCTGGTACTATGAATTTTCTAATCGGTCCATAGGCCGGTCCACTGATTTTTTACGGACCGTTTTTTTTGGACCGGTCCATTAAGAAATACCGGTTTTGTACCGGTACACGGTACTGGTACCCACCCCTAGTATCAACTTCTAGTTTGTCCCTTACGATTAAATAGTAACCATTCCAACTCACCTTGTTCCTATAAACGCACAATCGAACCAGAAAGCGAGGCCATGGATGGAACCTGAGGCCAGCATCTCATATCTCAGGGGAATTTCAATTCTGAAACAAACATATCACAAAAGTAAATTCACTTTCCCCTTGATTTGATTCATGGTAGGAGTAGAATGCAAGTTTGTGGTCAAAACAATACTGTAGCCCCAAAACACAATGATTTCATGTGGACCCCGATGCTGTGTTTCAATGAGCATAGGGGTGTTTCTTTCTGGGAAGAACCTTCATAAGTCTTATAAAAAGTTCATATTTGGCTTTAGAATGAGGATGTGACAGAGGAAACACTGCAGGAAATAGTGTCTTTTTTGGTTATGAAGTTCAAAATTTTGTGCAAGAAGATGCCAGACTCCCAACCCTTATCATGTCTTTGGCACTCCGTGAGTGACTCCGTGAGTGACTTGCGCCGTGCAAAGTTGGCCTTCTGTACCTGACCCCTATGTTGTGAAAAAATCCTGGTGAGAACACTGGTATTGGACAAAACTGTTTCCGGTGGTTTTGCATTTCTGCATTTACAGTAAGTCCCATGACTCACCTGTGAAGGTCGGTCTCATCAGCTGTCTGGAAATCCACCGTGTACTTCTCAGTCTTAGCCATGCAGATTCTGATGTCAAACGTGTCCTGTTCAAACAGCACAAAAGCATTAGAAAAAAGATCTCATGCCCCTGTTAAGAGTTTCTTGTAAGAGTACTAGTATGTGTTGTTCAATTGTAGCTCATAAATTATGCAAATTGAGTTTGATTAGCATTACATGTTCATTGATCACTTCCTATTACTAGTATACTCTGAACTACACTTCCTGTCACTCCTGAAATCGAAATCCTCTCATCCTCTCCCAAAGAATCACAATGAGCTGGTTTCAGGTGCACAAAAGTTTGACTCATAGAGGTTTGAACTACACCTGTCATAACCAAGGAGGTTTTTCCAGGCAAGTCCCCCCCATTGTATAAGCCAT
Organism: Branchiostoma lanceolatum; assembly: GCF_035083965.1. NCBI lineage: Eukaryota > Metazoa > Chordata > Leptocardii > Amphioxiformes > Branchiostomatidae > Branchiostoma > Branchiostoma lanceolatum. The sequence goes on along the minus strand of NC_089732.1, from coordinate 6,157,146 downwards.
GCTTTTCATCATCAACCAGTCAATACAGACATTAGATTTTGAAATTGTCAGAACTTGAATGTACATTAAGAGATTCTGTTCCTAATATAATATTTCTGTAATACAGAGTTAACATAGCATTTGTTATGTTGAAGATCCTATAGTAAAGTTCAGTGCTTACCACGACGGGTTGTCTGAAGTACTCGTTAACGGCCGCGTCGCGAAGGACGGAGAGGTTGACACCGTGAAACGACTCCTGGTACCAGAAGTTGGCCTTGTTGAACTGCTCCATGTAGAGTTGCTCGTCCATAAACGGGGTGATGTGCAGGTCTCCACGGGAAGGAAACATCCTCCCTAAACATACAAGTCACACATCATACTACTTAGTGCTGATAGGAAACATCATCTTCAAAAAAAAAAACCCACAAACCATAAAATACTACTTAGTTGATCACAACACTGAAGTAGACGTTTGGCACCCAATACCTCATTGGTTGCAGAGTTAGGCAGCAGGGAGAAGGTTAAGATTATAAAAAATCAAATAACTTTCTTGAGTAGATACCAAAAATTTTTGGCTCAATATATACAATGTAGCTACAATTTTCCACATGGAAACTTCTATGTTATGACTTATCCTTAGATACACACCTCCTGGTACATTTGAAATATGACTACATGTTGAAATTCAACATAAAGATTTGATGGCTGGTTTCAGGTGCACAAAAGTTTGACTCATTGGGGTTTTAACTACACCTGACATAACCAATAAGGTTTTTCCAGGATGTGTCCCCCATTGTATAAGCCATGCTTTTCATCATCAACCAGGAAAAAGATGGTAAGAAAAATACCACTTGCAAATATAAACTTTCCTCATTTTCATGAGCTTAACTTTGAAAATTGTCATTTTTTGACAGGATCTACGTATCTTCTGTCTATTGTATCAACTTGTGCTTTAGTTTGTTCATGTTTCTGTACATTATTGATGTTCATGTCTGGACCTAATCTCCCAGCAGACTTATCGGTAGCAAGGCAGTATCAAAAGGGCCAACCAGTATTCAAAGGGTCGCTGGTGAGCTTTTCAGTGGCCTTTTGGAAACTGGTTAGTCCTTTTGATTCTACCTTGCCACAGATAGATCTGCTTGGAGATTAGTCTGGACCAAAACCGTAACAATCTTGCAGTTTCAGGTACACAGCCATAAAGGAAACCCAAGCAATATTAGGGCCCTAAAATTGGATTTTGAAAGTCAATCTATTTAGTAATTTCTATACATGATTAGTTCAAACAACATGATCACAATGTAAAGCGACATCCAGTGAGAACTCACTGAAAGTTGCCGCGGGGGATTTTGTAGGCTCAAGAAACTAAGGGGATCATTGTACGGCTTGTTTTGGCGTAGTTTTAAAATGCTCAAAGTGTGAAGTTATTACGCAAATGTGCTAAACAGTGTTCGTAAATGTCACTACCATAAAGATTTCAGCATTTTTCTATCTCCATTTTTTGGCCATTTTTTATTGCTTTGGTTGTCTATAACAGTGAGACAGTAAGGCATATTCTACACACATTATCAGATCTCACCTCCAGGTTTGAGCCACTTCTTGGCGTGCAGGAAGCTCTCCAACATGCGCTCGTTCAGCAGCATGTAGCCCATGGACTCCGAGATGATCACGTCCACCTGCTCCGGGACGGTCACCTCCTCCACTTTCCCACGAATCATCTGGATCTTTCCACCCAAGCCATTCGCCCTGATCAGGGTCTGTGATTGGTCAACAGCAATGTCACCAAACCAATGAGTTTAACAACTTTTCTATGAATGAAACTTTGTCATGTTTTTGCTAATTAACAACAAATTGGAACTATGGCCAAGTAAAATACCGAAGCAAAGCAAGAAAATATGAAATCAAGTCATATATTTAAAAAAGCTAATGCTGTTTATAATAAGTGCAATGATTTTTAATAATTGCAAAAGAAGTGCAATAGTTTTACAAATATATTCCGCCTACATGCTGCCATGTCCATTTTGATAGATTGATTGATTGAAATATTTTCCAAAATTTGACATGATCAGTGCTTCAAATCTTTCTTCTATTTGTCGAATTGTTTGGTTAGAACTATGTGCAATAGTGCACTGAAAGTATGTCATATTCAACATATCCTTTCTGTACTAATTTGCAAAACTATGCAACTCAGTTAATGATGAACAACTGTTGTGTATTTTGACTATTTTGGGTGGGAATACAGACCTCTGCGTTTTCTGCCATGCTGCTAGCTTCCACAGCGTACACTTTCGCTGCTCCGGCCTGGACAGCGAAGAACGACAAAATCCCTGACCCCGCCCCCACATCCATAACCACCTGTGGAAAACAACAACCATAGATTACACATAGTTTTGTTTTGTACATGAACGCCACCTACTGACTCTTGTGAGTTTTGCATTGCCAGTATTTTGACTAAAAAAGGACACAATTGTAAGAGGACAAAAACTGTGGCAACTTAGTTGCCAATTTAAAATTTGTCTGCATAAAAGAATTCATCAGCTGGTTTCAGGTGCACAAAAGTTTGACTCATTGAGGTTTGAACTACACCTGTCACAACCAAGGAGGTTTTGCCAGGCAAGTCCCCCATTGTATAAGCCATGCTTTTCATCATCAACCAGCCAAAAAATATAATAATGTAGCTTTGTATTGTACACAAATGCCATCTATCGACTTTGGACTGTTTTGCAAGTCATATGCAGAAATATTTACCAATGAAACACAACATCACAGGATTCTGTAAGCACAAATAATAGTTAACTGTTCCCTGTTTTAACTTTACCTTGCCTCTGAAGTCTTCCATGTTTTGTAGCATTGCCCTCTGGTAGGTAGCTGTTCTGACATAGTCCTGGTGGGGAGGGGGGCAACGTCAGAAAATCAGAAACTTTGGAATCACAGAAACGGATCCTAACTTTACATCTAAAGCAATGCACAAGATAAACAAGTCTTTAAATGGAGCAACATTTGTAGTGAGCAAGTATTCTGAGGGTTTTTAAAAATATCTTTACCAATAGCATTACATGTACATAACTGCTTGCAAGCTTTAACTTTAAGCCATAAATATTGACAAAGCATAAACTTAAATCTACATTCGGGCACACAATAGTATAATGTTAACAGGATATCACATGACTTGTGACTAGCAACGAGATCAAAGTATTTTGTTAAGAGAATTTAGGACAAATTTCATGCAAAAGTGCATTCAAAACAGTTTAATTTTACTTTACTTCAGAAATGCAAGTCAATAGAAATGTAGATCAAACCGGCATCAGTGCAGCTCTATAAAACTATGAAAAGTAGAAAAGTCTACCTATAGTACCAGATTGTAGCAGTATAGGCAGCCATACCTGTAACATGTTTTGCTGTTGGGACAGGTAGCTATAGAACTGCACAGAGGGGGACAGATAGAGCTCAGTATAAAGTCATACATGGGGAGGGGGGCACCCAGGAGGTACTCAGAAGGGCATACAGTCTTAGAAAACTGGCCTTGCAGCTACTTGAATAGATTTTCTTCATAACATTAAAAAAAAAAAATCACAAAGATTTTGATATTCATGGGCAAGATATCTTGAATAGCAGAGTAACAAAAATCTTTCTAATTCTTTACAGTGAAAACATAATCAGACACAATATAGAGGTCATCTATGAAAAATTTAGTTGAATCAAAACGAGATATTGTACAATTGGCTTCTACAAAAAAGCACAAAACTTTGCCGATCCATTAATTCAACATCTAGATCAACAAATGATTTTTGAGAGCCCATGATTTTAAAGATAAGACCATAAATTTCAGGCACCCTTTTGAGTTCTCCTGGACACCCCCTGACAACAACATCAATGTTCAATTTACCTTCAGCATGTTTTGTTGCTCAAACAGAAATCCATAAAACTGAAAAAACACAAAATCAGGCACAGCACGGCAAACAATTAGTGTCAAAATCAATCCACCTCACCTCAGAGCATAGCAAAGCTCTCAAACTTTATTTTGTTAAAAAATCAAAAAAGCAAGATCCTCATCACACATGGCATTATTGGTAGCTTGCTCTAAGCCTTAAACTGATATGAATAACATTCAGTTCACAACCATCTTAAAGCAGGCTCTACCATGAGGTGTCGCCAAAAACGAACACAGAATGTCAGTTCCCAGTGATTAATAACTTAATTATAAGTGTCTGGAATATTAGAAACAACAAACAGCATTCAAAAAGTTTCCATTAAAAGTTTAATTTCAACCAACAAGCTTTAAATATCATTTCACAAACTTCTAAACAAAGCATGACTTGAACAATGTTAGTGTATAAGCATGTCCATGATTCCAACAGCGATATGCATGGTGGGTAATATATCAAAGGTGAAGACCCCTGAGACATAAACAAAACATGTATGGACATGTTTTAAGTACTGTAAATGCATTTAAGTTCGCATAGTTTTTATTTCACACTAAGGCGAAAATGGAGTGTTCGCGGTGGTTTTAAGTTCGTGGCAGTGCTACAGTTACATACTGCTACAGTATTTAGACAAAAATGATTGCGATGGTTTTAAGTTCCTGGTGAAACGGTCGCTGGGAAAACCGCGAACATAAACCCACCGTGAACATTTCTGCATTTACAGTATGGTCTAAACAAAATCTGTTTACAACCTAATGGCCTTTACCTTTGACATATTACCCACAGTGCATTTTGCTGCACATGTGCAGTTAGAACCATGATCTTGCTTATTAGGACATTGTACAGCAGAATGTGCTGCAGAAATCTTACCTGGAAATACTGTGTTGCTGAGGCCTCGTCTGTCCGCATCTGGAACATGGACCGTCTCTTCTTGGTGTTCGTCTGATGCCTGGCGTCTTCCACATAGCCATAAAATTCTGAAAATGCTACAAAACAAGAAAGACAAAAAATAACTTAATACTTTTCCGACTGATCATTACCTGATTTCCCTGTTTGTGCAAAGTTAGGGCAAAAGTAGAGAAAAGAAAAAAAATTTGCACAACAGGTCTGAGAGAATGAATCGAAAATTAAAAAAATTCAACAAACTTCCCATAGAAAATTTTCACATTCAAGATGTAAAACGGTCTGTCCCTTACAACAACAATATACTGTAAATGCATTTAAGTTTGCTTGGTTTCTATTTCGCAGTGAAAATATGGAGTGTTTGCGGTGGTTTTAAGTTCGTGTTTGAAACAACAGTAGCACTACAGTCCAAGGTGGGCAAAAGGTTTTGCAGTGGTTTGAAGTTCGTGCCGAAAGTTCACTGCGAAAACCACCAACATAAAATCACTGTAAACATTTCTGCGTTTACAGTTTGTTCACACATTCAAGCTGTACCTCCCCCCTAATGGTCCGTCCCTTAGAGCAACCATGATGGTATATAGTGACTTACACCCAGTTGTAGGGAAGCGCAGAAGCAGGCTGTTCTCCTGTGACGTGAGCATGAACGACTGGCGCCCCACGCGGCTACACTCCGTGTTCACGTCCAGCAGGAACGTCATGGCATCTTGGTTGCCTGGCAACAACAATTCCGTCACGATTAGCTTAAATTCGCAAAACACTGAATACAACAAAATCAATAATGACAACAAAATACTATAATTCACTTGATCTTCATTGTAGCAAAATTTCACGGTATGAAATACTATAAGGAAAATGTATGTTTTCACTGAACTTTAACTTCATGGTTGCGGCAAGTGATTTACAGAACGGATGTGTGAAGGAATCACATGTAACAACAACAGTTTTTTTTTCACAGTGATAAGTTTACGGTACAGAGGTGACCGTGAAAAACGTGAACATAAAGTTACCGTGAAAGAAACAAGAATTACAGTAAGCATTTACTTTATCATCTAGATCATCTTTTGTGTTTAAAACCGTCAAGTACACATGGTATTATACAGTTTTTTTTCTAGAAAAATTGAATAAGAGGGAGCACACACAGGCGAGGGAGCGAATTCTATGTACTTATGGAAGAATCGATTGCTAGGTGAAGGCTGTATGCTGGGGATTAAGCTAAAATCTGAATTCAACAAGGGGGCGCTGGGCTTTCCTGATTTAGATGAACCCCTGGTATAAATTCATTGAAACTTAGAAACTCATTGAAAGATCACATTATCAAGATTGTTCTAGTCAATCTAGTGATTTTCAATCAACTGTAAGAGCAAGTTCTGAATATTTCATCACATCCAGATGAACATATAAATACACATGTAGCTGTATGAGGTGTGACCTCAGAATCTAACCTTTACACAGGTGGTATTTGTAATGTCATCACCTTGTACAGCATACATGTATGTACAATGTACAGCAAATACTGCTTTAATTGCTAGAGCGACTCACAATGAGCCTTGCTGTAAAAGGTGTATTTGCAAACTAGTTACTAGTACTACAAAGATAGAATCAATAACCATCAATTATCTGATCAGTCTAAAGAAGCAGAATACGTATACATGTACATGTACTTTCAAAGAACGTTGAAGGTCGCTAAGATATTTACAAAAACAAAATTTCCTTGAGACTATTTTAGTCTGTCAAGTAACCTTGAGAGTCGACTTGGACATATAACAGGGAAACGTCGTAAAACCTTGGTGAACGGATGTGTCACAACAACAAACATGGTGTCCAGGAAGTACAATCTTAAGTGTCCACAAACTTCACACAGACATTTAACAAATGTACCTTGTAGAGGCAGGAAACAACTTTGACGGTTGAATCAAGAAACCAACCTCTACATGAACAGTAAGGCTGAGTCCTGTTACTCTGTACTTGTAAATATTGATTAGATACAAGTCCAGACATGACTGTCAACTGTACCTAAACAAGCTAGTACAACACAGTAACACTACTAGTGACTAGGAATTACACTTTTTAGACCAACAATAGTTAAGTTCTGTCTCAAAGCTGACAACTTTGACAACCTGATTTTTGATGATGATGAAAGTCCTAATGTACAGTACCTTCCAAAGGTTAAGTCTAAAAACCTTCTTTGTGAGTCCCAAATATCAACTTTGACTTACATATATAGGTTAGGGCCATGCATTAAGTTTAACACAACTCTTTGATAATCCACTACCAATGTGATCAATGTCCTGTCTTCTAAAGCTTTTCATTCACCCAATGTCCATGAATCATACATGAGCTTCCAAGATAACCCCAGCCTAGGTCTCGACATTTTTCAAGGACCTTTCCTACGGTTCAAAGACTTCAGGGACTTCAAAGTAGAGTGTTGTTTTCCATGATGTTCTGTGACCTCCACAACCATATGACGTTTTATCAATATAGATTTGACTATAATACATACCCTCAACCCTACGGACTTGACCCCATTTTTGACCTTTGTCATCACATACAGGATACTGCAACAGAGACCCTTAGGTGGGCCTCTTGTAGAGCTAAATAATTGTTACAAAAAATACCTTTCCCTTTCTTGAAAAATAACAAAACTCAAGCTTTCTTTACATATAAGAGTTTACAAACATCTTTTATCATTTTTATTGATATCGAGGGGAAAAAACATGGCTTTATAAGGAAACATGTTTCTTACGTAATATTTTAAAATAGAACTTAAGTGTGGGTAATGGCCATCGACAGTATCCTTTGCTTCTGGAAATCCTAAGATGACTCAAGACAGCTGTCTTCTTGTTCTAGCCTTTATGCCCTAGGGAAGGATATTGGTGCTATGCATTTTTAAATTCCAATACATGCAGGAATTTTGTTTATCTTTGAGCAAAAGTAATGACATAATGATAGCCTACGAACAGCTGACACAAAATTAAAATTCCCTGATTCCTAGTTGGTTGCTCCAGGCCATTTACTAAATCTATCTTCAGACAAGCCAATATTTGTAGAACTAATGAACAGTGATCTATCTTACAGTAACACCATCTAAGATTGGCAGTATCGTAATTCCTAAAATTGCTCTTTTAATCCAGTCTGTCTTTCAAATCTGGTTTGCCATGATAGTCTATTTATTTCCATATTTGATACACACAGTTAAGCATGTATGCTCCTTTACATATCCTATTTGTATATCGTCTGTATGAAATTGAAAAGTTTGATTAATAACAACACAACTGACATTGGAAATTATAGACTACATGTACATAGACAGTATGACATTGCTTAATTGATCATAAATTGAAATTTATTGGTCATGAGCTTTCAAAAACGGCAAGAAATCTTCCTACATCCAATTATTCCGATCCCAAAGGAATAATAACAATTTCACTCCTGCCGTTAGGTGCAAAATGCAGATTTATGGCAATAACATTTTTATCTTTATGATCTCATATCCAGCAGTTCATGCCATGAATGACGAATGTATGGTAGACAGTCCATCGCTTCTATTACATTACCATTTCCTCAGATACTGATTCCTTGTGCATGTTAGCTTTATTTATAAATCTATATGGCATACATTTCAAATTCCAACATAATCCCCTTTCCAACATAACACTTAAACATACAGCATAATGTCCACTGAGGACACATATGATAGACTTTTGTAGCATAAGTTGCAAGAATAAGCATTCAATTAGATTTTCAGCATTGATATGTTTTAAAACTTTGGTATAAGGACTTCAATCATGTCACATGATATGACATGTGTCACATATCTAACTTCGTATGATTATGTCCAGGGAGCTATGAAATACAATAAATTGTCTGGAAAGTAGGCCACAGCCAGGTCATGATGTTTGATGACTATCACAGGCAAAAGAATGTGGTAGGGCTAGACATGATGTAATAATTATAAAAGTATTATAAAATACTGTAAGTTTGCAGCACAGCAAAATTGAGGAGTTTGAATTCAACAGCAGGCAAAACATCTTTGCAGTTTTTGTGTTAGCAAACTTAAAAACACAGATTTTACAAATGTGTACCATCTCAAAAGGTCATGTCAAACTCAACGATAAAACAAATTATTCCCCTTTTTTCTAAAGTCCAGTCTACCATGATGTTCTAGTTCATACTCATAGCAACAATCCAGCAAATACTGTCATTTACACAGGTCTGTATATTGTGAAGTGACAGCACAATGTTTCCACACAAAGACTTGACAACTGGGGTTGTTGATATTCTCAAGACATTGACGTCCCGACCCGACACTTAAACATACCGGAAACGACTTGAAAGGATGCTACAATAGATAAAGGTAAGGGATAGTGTTGACTGTTCCAGTGGAAAAATGTTGCGCTCTGCCAAAAAGTGGACGCCTTGCACCATTTGAGCCGAAGCTTGCATGCTGTGGTAAAAAGGGCTGCGACAACACAGGCTATGGTTGTGACATTCTTACACAGGAAGGGTAAACTTTACAAACACGGAAAATAAACTCACGAATCTACGGATGTATTCAACAGCAGTGTTCAATAAAAAACATTTTCAACTTCATAAAATTTATTGGAAAACATTACAGCTGAAAAATTGTAAATTGCATGTCCCAACCTTTCTTTCAAGGTTGAAATTCCTTTTATAATTAATGCGTGTTTTTCAAACTTCTCCTTTGTAAATTGTACTACATGTACCAAACCTTATCGTCTATGAATATCATATTTCATTACATCATAATACATGTTCCTTCTAATCAGCTCCATTCATGTTCTGTACATTGTACAAGCCTGAGTGTCATCCTAGTTAGTTCCAGGCTTACCCTTCACAAACCATGGAACTAACGCAGGATGACACTCAGGCTAACATTGCACTTCTCGCTGCCAAAATATCTGGAAGTGGAAGAGTTTCAATGTAATCAGTTTACTGTACTGTACATGTACCTCCAATAAGTGCTCTGTAATGAAATTACTGCGCTGTGGCTTATCCTTATCAGTACACAGCAACTGTAGTCCATTTGGTTATGTATGTAGAAAGAGTGCGTCTTCTTTCCCCTGAATCATAAACAATATTTCTCATTCATGTCGTCATCATACCACATCCTTATTTTGAGTAGACTTTGTATCTGATTCTGAATCATCATATTATGATGTATCATGTTAACAACACTTTTCCTCTGGCCTAATATAGTAATACTGCATGGCCTATTTGCTCAGGGATCACTTGAACTGTATATAAATCAAAACATGTAGTAATTGAGTTGAATGGAAGCACTAGACCGTCTCTAAACAACACACCTGTTTTTCCCAGCGAAAATCCCACATACATTATGAGCAGTGCATGTAAAATCCTAGGGTGCAAATATTGAAATATTTGCAGTGTTTTAAAGTTTGCTCTAAAAATTTGCTCTGACCTCCATTGTTACTTCTATTTCTTCAAGTGTTAACTCAAAGATACACAAACTGTTGATTTTCATGTTGCAGCAAAACCTGTGCCATGAACTTAAATGAATTGATGGACATGACATACTGCTAAAGTACTTTGTCTCTTTTCTGGCAAACCTTAAGTTACATGTTTGTATACTTGAGATGTCCTTGAACAAAGATTAAGATAGTAACTAGTAAGTTCTTATGTACTGGTGTTGTTGACAGGGAAATGTGGAAGATTCTTATGGTATAAACCGTATACTCGTTTAGGATGAACTGGACTGAAACTTTATTGTTATCAATATAAAAAGACAAGAGTCTTTCATCTGCATGTGCAGAATTTGAATATGCAATCATTAGCAAGTCGCGTATCTGGGGAAGTCTATTACATGTACAACTGTACATGTATGTACACATGAAGAGGACGGGCCCAACACTTTGCCAATGATTGCAAGGACATCCAAAACATTCCCAGTCGAAGACTCTTCTCTACTTTAGAATTGAAATTTCTGAACTCCAGCAACATTCAGTTACTTATTTAACGTCCTAACACTGTAGAATTAGTCTCTATAGCAGTCTAGACTATACAATGGGATACTCAAGTTTGCTAAGACTGTCATATAAAGTAGGTCTCCCCTCCAGCATTTCTTTATTTCTTTCTTGCCTTAATGCCCACAGCCTTTATGACGACCATTCTGGCATGTTGGGAAAGTCGTGTAAAGTGCCTTTCCTGAGGGCACAAGATCGGTGACACGACAGCATTCGAACCTGGGACCAACACGCTGCCATTGCGCCACACGACCCCGCATTTTGGTGGTTTAATTCCAACAAATCTTTTAGATACACAGCAATGGTATAAGATTAACACATAACGTTACACATATCTTTAGGTGATAAACTGCAAAATCTATTAAACTTTTACATTCTAGACATCCAAGACAACATGAGCCACAACATAAATTTCCTTTTGCACAGAAACATAAACATAGGTTTGTAAAAATTATGTCCTTCCTTTGAGAGCAACAATTTTCATCTAAACACTTAAAAGCCTTTGTCATGCGCCATTTACAAGTCGGCATTTTTCAACAAACGCCAGATGTCAAATACAAAGGACATAAAAGAAAACTTAAGACTTCAAATCGGACAAAGAGGAAGTTTCCGCGACAGGGGAAGTCGACAGCTTGTATGGATATCATATGTGACAATAATTTACTGCGGTTTGGGTCAAATACACAGGGGACAGTGTTAGCATGCGCATCGTGGTGAGCTGTCATGCCTTTGTTTTCAGGCAGGCATGACACGCGAGTTAGCGGGGAAACAACGGCCGTACAGTCCGACCTACCTGTGTATATGACGACGGTCGAGTCTTGGCCATCGTGTTTGACCTCTAGTTTGACGATCTGTGGCGAAGAACTCTGAAATTGTCCGGAATTATCGGAGATGGAGCATAGTTGCACACCTTCAAAGACAGGCGCCATGTTGGAAAGACCCCGTAGGTTGGACGGGATGGCAAAGTTCAAGTGTCCAAAGAGGACCAAAATATACCTGATGATTTGCTTGGAGAGCCAGTAAATCTTTAAGATACTTTTGTCTTGGCAAATTATGTCTTCAAAGGCAAAGATGAAATATAAGAACTACCTAAGATATTAATAAAATGATTGTATATCTTTCAGTTTTATTGTTAAATACATTTTGGGAAGAATTCATCAGCAAAAATGGTTGGCACCTTAAGGGTCTTGACAATTTTCCAATCCTCGCGATAATTTACGATGTCTCGCGGGAACATCGACGGGCTATACTACTAGACAGGAAAGGGAATATATTCTGGACAAAAAATCATTGTAAAAGTTTTAAGTAAATGAAAGTCTAGTATTAGGCATTGAAATCTTAATCTAATCAAGATGATGATAATTTTAATGTTTTATGGTGTTTTTTCACTTTTATCTATAGATTCTATGGTCTGTCCAAAATATCAGGCCCTCCGACTTCTTGGTTCATTCTTAGCTTCCCAAAAATGGCGACACCGAAGAAGAAGAAAATGCCTGTGCATGAAGAAAACCAAGATGTTGACAACGACAGCGCCATGGCTGTGCCGTCTTCGGCAATTCCTCCTCCAAATATTTCTAGCATCAAGAACAAGATGAGGAGAACTAATGAATTCATCAAACTGAAGCGACAGAGGAGAAAGGTACCGCTATATCATGTGACATGTGCCCACATGTGCGACACGCGTTGAACAAATCTTCAAGTAGATGTGGGGACGAGAAATCGTACCGTTTTCTGACTCTCAACCATAAAAAATGTCTAGAAAAACAGCTATTTTTTGTCCTAACATCTTTTAAGATACTAGTGCTATGATGTCTATCCCATGTCAGACACCCTGATCATACAGTGTATTTTGTATGGATAAAGTAAAATGCAATATTCTTTTCCTCCAACACTGATCTTCAGGAGAAAAAGGAGTTGCAGAAGAAGAGGAAACGTGAGACAGAGGCTCTGGGAGATGAGGTGAGCCATCGATGTACTGTCCTGCTAACACACAAGTAACATCGTAATTGTCGTGGGGTCGTGTGGCGCAACGGCAGCGTGTTCGGCTCAGAACCAAATGGTCCTGGGTCAGAATCCTGCCGTGTCACCGATCTTTGGGAAAGGCACTTTACACGACTTTCCCAACATGCCAGAATGGTCATCATCAAGACCGTGGGCATTAAAGGAACAAACAAACATCATGTTGCTTGGTTACATCATGTTTACAAATTATGTATCATAGATCATACTGATGAGAGTTCAGTGTTGTCTTGCGTTTGCAGCAAGTTATGTTATCAAAAAACACCTTTTTCCTTTGAGTAAGATTTGCTAGAACTTCTAATCAAATGTATGTTTTACAGGCTCCACCGAAGAAAGTTCCAAAGACAATCGAGAACATGCGAGTGGTTGATGAGACCATGGTGGACCCACAGGATGAAGAGGTGAGTGTTTTAAAGAGTCATTCGGTCTGTCTGCGGTTCTGCCATGGACTTTCTGTATGTTCCCCCAATGTATATTATTGATGTCATAACAAGAGCAGTTACGTTGTTCCTAAACACGATTTCTCTGCAAAATGTGTGTCAAAATTTTTTGAGAGGACAGCCCTGGTGGAAACGCTGTTTACAATACTGTAAATGCATTTTAAGTTCACATGGTTTTTATTTTGCGCTGAGGTGAAAGTGGAATGTTTGCGGTGGTTTTAAGTTTGCAGCAGCGTTATAGTCACATACTGCTACAGCATTGAACAAAAATGTTTGCGTTGGTTTTAAGTTCGAGGCGTGATGTTTGCAGGTGATGAATGTACATGTAGGCTGTATGCTGTTGAGTTCTTGCTTTGAAGTCATTTGTCCAATGCCATACCATAGTATCAACCTTACACCCCAAACCCACCCATTGATTATGATTTCCAGCATAAAGCCCCCGGCAAAAATTATGATTATTCGGTTGAGCCTACATGTTTCTGTTCTTCTTCAGGTACTCCATGACGAGGCCCATGATGAGATGGCGTCTTACTTCAGCAGAGACACCAGACCTAAGGTCCTGATCACCAGCAGTGACAGGCCCAGAAGTGTAAGGTTTTCACAGTTCAATGTTCAACTTTTCTGTTTTTACTGCAGTATCCATATTCATATCCTTTGTATTGTGTGTATGTTGTTCAGAAAGAATCTTTATGTTCACCGCAAATACCCACATGTTCAGGAAAGCTTCAAACAAACAAGGTACCTTTCTGCTCTATGCAGTCAGCAGTATCTTTTCACAGTGTATATTCATCCTTCTGACTGTCGAGCATCTTTATTGATAGTTTAGGTTGGACCATCCAAAGAAACAACTGTTTGCCAATAGAGAGAACTTGTGGCAAGAATTTCTACCACGTCCGTGCCTTGGACTATACAAACAATAAAAAACGTTTATGATACACATGTATGTCTGAATTGTAGTTTGTTGAAACCATATTGGGTTTGGATGAAGAATATCCAGTTCTTTGTCATAGTTGTACAAAGACTTATTTTGTCTTCTTCCTTTCAGACGACAACACGGTTCCTTAAGGAGCTGGGACAGTGCATCCCTAACTCTGAGATCTACTACAGGAGAGGCTTGGATATCAAGAAGGTCATTCCTCAAGCACTGGCCAAGGAGTTCACCGACATTATTGTCATTAATGAGGACAAAAGAAAGCCCAGTATCCTTTACACTGACCATAGTATAACAGTACAAAGGTAAAGGTAGTCCCATAGCCTTTTTGAGGCCATAGGGGCATTGGGTTGTTATCCCCTGTGTCTAGGGCACGGTATTGGAAGGCGGAGCCCATTCCTGTCCTTACCTCCCCAACCAAAGTCAGGTACCCATTTTAGACCTGTGTGGAGTGAGGAACGTTGTGCAAAGTGGCTTTCCCAAGGGCACAAGATCGGTGACATGACAGGATTTGAACCCAGGACCTCAGGGTTCTGGGCCAAGCACTCTGCTGTTACGCCACATGACCCCACACTGACAAAGCCATGACAGTACCAAAATTTTTTACTCAGATTATTGTAACAGATGAATTGAATTAAAGAGTTGCAGCAAAGATAGTGCTGTTGCCTTTTACTTTTTTTTAGTTTCGTTTCAAGGCATCCTCATTTTTGAGGTGAAGCATGATGTTTTTTCAAGTAGCTAGTGACAGTGCAATGCGGTTTCGCTATGGCTCGCGTTTTTTGGCCAAGCACACCGGGTCACCCCTAATCTTCTCGATAAGTGTGTTGGGTTCTTTTACGTGTAGAGAGAATGAACATGTACATGTACTAGATATTACAACTAAAAGATAATGAAATACTGGCAACATCTTTGAAGTAGGCAGTCATGCTGTAAGTGCATGTAATACTGAATATAGTAATGCTTTGATATTGTTAATTCTTTCTCCTTCCGTCTTGGCAAGAAAATCCCTAACTCTACCCTCAGACGGACTGTTGTTGTGTCATCTACCAGACGGACCCACTGCTCATTTCAAAATCAGTAACGTCAAGTTACATGATGAAATTAAGGTACTCTCATGTAATCATGTGAACTTTTATAGTAGAAAATGTGACTGAATCGTGTTGTGATACTGTAATTCACTTTATCTTCACGGTAGCAACATTTCACGGCGTAAGGAAAATTTACATTTTCACTGAACTTTAACCTCACGGTGGCGGCAAGTGATTTACAGAATGGATGTGTGAAGGAATCATAAATAATAACAACAGCTTTTTTCATGGTGATGATAAGTTCACGGTGCAGAGTTGACCGTGAAAACAGTGAACATCAAGAACATAAAGTTGCAGTGAAAGAAACAAGAATTACAGTATTTCATTGTTTATCATAACTTACTTATGAATGAAAAGATATTAAATCTTTAAAAATACACTGCAATTCATACAATAATGTGTGTATGGCCTAACGCTATCTGTATTCCCACACAGAGGGCGCCCAAGTCCACCGAGCATTACCCGGAGGTCATTCTAAACAACTTCAACACGCGGCTGGGCCATACCGTGGCTCGCATGTTCGCTGCGCTGTTCCCCCACGATCCTCAGTTCTCCGGGCGCCAAGCCGTCACCTTCCACAACCAGAGAGACTTCATTTTCTTCCGACATCACAGGTACAAAACTTCATGTTTGACCTTCTCCCTGCTGCCTTAGACTACCCTGTAAACAAGGGGAAATCTGTAGCCAAACGACTATTTTAGTCCACTAAAGGTTAATGGTGGCAACACAATTTTCTGTAGATCTCGATTCTGTGTAGTTGACTTTTGAGACACTGTTTTACTGTAAATCTTGACGTTTTCATGATGGTTTTATTTTAACCCACAGTACTTGGATGTTTTAGTCAGTCCACTAGCTAACATACATACAAGTAGCTAATCTTCCTGCACATGAAGCATGGACATACAAATTCCATAAGGTTACAAGTACATGTTTAATCAACTGGACTGACTTAGATACATATGGCTAAGAAGCTCTAGTGGCTGATTGGCTGACATGGCAAACTGTTCAATATAGATACGGACCTGTACATGAAAGTGTGCTTGTTTTACAGTACTTCTTTTAAGTATTCTAAAACGAGACATATTTCATCTGTTACATCAAACATGATATGCTTAGGGCAACATCCTTGTGTATATGAATACACAAGGATAGCTTTTAAACATGAATGGTTGTGAAGTTTCTTTTTAGTCTTTCAGTAGCAAACATCCTAAGAATCAAACACCAGGATTTGTTCTGTTCTTAAAGAAATAGCATCCTTTTCTTCCTTTTTCATTAAGATAAGACTCCACTGAAGTAAAAGCAGGTTTGTCGGCTATAAGTTATTTTTGCAGCTAAATGTGTCTTTGTTTACCTGTTTATGTTGTGTTGTTTCAGGTACCTGTTTAAGAACAACAAGCGTGTTGGTCTGAACGAGCTGGGCCCACGCTTCACTCTGAAGCTCAGGTCTCTGCAGAAGGGCACGTTCGACTCCAAGTTTGGGGAGTATGAGTGGGTTCACAAGGTACAGTTAATCATAGACAAGAGCACACATGGCTCATATTTCTTAAATGCACCTTGGTAAAGATGTTTTTCTTGACATCGCGGTACATCTTGTTTGTATGTGTGTGTGTGTGTGTATGTGTGTATGTGTGTGTGCATGCGTGCGTCGTGCATGCGTGTGTGTGTGTTTTGCTCGTTCTTTCCGTAGAATATTGCTTTTGAAGTCCTGTGTATGATTTATTTGATATTGTTTTATTTTACATATTTGAACATTCTGTGACACTGACAAGGGATTGTTTCTTCTTTTCCAGCGACATGAAATGGACACAAGCAGGAGAAAGTTCTTCCTGTAGCGGATGCAACCTGTGCTGCCTCATTGTCAACATTTTTTGGCGTATCAGTAGAATATGACAACAAAAGATATTGATATGATAATGTCAGAATGAATTTCTGTCAAAAAGCTACGAACACTGTAATGATGAAAATCTATATCATATTATTCCAGAAGGTAAAGAATCAAGATCATGCACGAAACGAAAAGCAAGAACTTGTTGACTGTTCAGTTTCTTTGCGTCTCATACGTAATGTTAACATTTGTAAGTTGATAAGTGATGACTGCTGACAGAACTACATCTATAATTAGATGAATTAGTATTATACATGTATTCCCCATGATGTACTGTACCTTTCTGTAAATAAAGACTGAAAGAACATTTGGTAGTTTTGTTATTGTTCTTGGGTGCCAGAATCTACAAAGAAATGTAGATAATGGAAAGGGCACAAACATATGATAGGGCTTCTTACCAAGAAGTGCAGAGAGGCAAAGAGAATTGCACACAGATCCGGAGATTGGGTGGTATCTGTGTATAATGCCTGGTTACATAAATCCGCCACTTTGAGAAACAGTGGGTTTGAGAGATCTCTAGTGCAGCACCCCCCAGGTATGCACAGTTTATATATACAGGAGTGCATTATACTGGGGGACATTGGGTTGAAGATCTGTTTGGAAATCCAGACATTAATTCAGTGTGATTCCTCTCTGAAAGGTTATATGAATTAAAGTCCTCGAATGAAGAATGATTGAATATCATTATGAAGAGCACTTAGTGGTTATGAATGGTTACTACTAGTATCTTTATCATAATATCAAGAAGAAACGTTTTTCCATGCTGCGGTAGTCCCTGGTTTCCTTAGTTCGCAGCGCCCTCTTTCATACGTTGTAATTATTGCAGTTTGCGTAGAGCCACGCACGTGTCAAAAGCGACATGTAGCGATTTATATACAAACTGCAGGCTACAGAAAGATGATGCAATAGAACAGTATTAGTACACAAAGAATGTCACCAATTCACAACGAAGCAGAGTGGCGCAGCGGGAGCGTGCTGGGCCCATAACCCAGAGGTCGGTGGATCGAAACCACCCTCTGCTAATATTTTTTCTCCCTTTATCTTTTACATGTTCTACCTTAACTATTAATTTTTACGCAGATTTACATATCTTAAAGAATTTTAAATTTTTTACATCTGACTATATTTACCATGGTGAGGAAAATGCTTATTTGCCATTGTGATTTCCTGTAACGTCACGTTACTGCAGTGTACAGTTTACAGTACAGTTTACGATCAGGTAGGATGGTCATTGGTTTTCCTGTAGAATCTTCATCCTAGGGTTCATGTGTCATGGATTGTTATATACGCTGGTGTCTTATTTATCATATCCACTGTTGAGCACACCCATAACCAAATGACTCTGTCATCCCATGTGCAAAGTAAACAACCGCAACAATTTTTAAATAGCACGTTTGCCCGAGGCTTCAGAAATTGTCCATTGTATTTAGCCACAGTGGCGCACCTGATGTTTATCAGAGTGTGCCAATACGTGCTTAAGAAAATCCACCCTGCAAACATGCAATGTTTACATCGTTTCTTTTTGGTACTTCTAAGTTTTAAAGGAAATAAGCGATATATGAGGTTGTAGGGGACAACCTGAACAGTATGCGACCTAGACCCCCCCCCCCAACTTTATGTTACTTAGTCTAGCAAGGTTATGAATTCATCAATCCAAAGTCACAATGACAGCATCTAGACTTTATTTCAATTTCTGTTTAGTTACATGACATGTATTTTCAAGCAGTAAACTTGTTTTCTACCCGTGTGACAGTAAATGTATAATAATATGATTATAATGTATATGTATGAAAGCATACACATTACACAGCTGTATTATACTTAAGAAGTTAATTGATCAATAAATAAACTGATTGCTTAATATATACAACTAAGTCTTGATTTGTTGATGGACATAAGCTCCAAAGGCTCATCTCAATCATATATACGTAATACAATAAAATATGATAAATATTACTGATAAAACAAAAAACATCACCTTGTTATAATCACATATTAAGTAAGTACTGGCTTTTGAACCAAGAGTTATGCTTCTACCCACAAGTCTACTGTTACAACACTACTTAGGGCAGGGAATGACCTGGTAGGTTAAGAAAAGACAGGTTATTGCCATGACGACGACATTCCTACCATTCTATTTTCGGCCTGACTACCTATCAGGTAACTTCGCTCTAGTGTCTGGAACAAAAGACACAAGTCCTCCGGACACTTACACCATACAAACACTATAACACACAACCATGCCTGGCTGAAAGACTGTGTAACATATTGTACAGAAACTGTATAGTACATTTGTGCTAACAGATGTGCTTAACAACTGTGTAGGTTTCCTGCAGCGAAGTAAGCCACATAAAATTCATTTCATGGATTGACTGTTACCAAAATAAATAGCTAACGTTACCCTTTGACTGACAGGCTTTGACATACTTGCCACTCAAAAATCAATAAATGAGCTTTTTGCAAAAAGTAACATACATGTAGCTGCAAAGTGATATAATAGCTGTAAAATTGTCAGAAAAAGAGCAAATATTTCATGGTTTGTCATGTCATCCATAGAAAAAAGTTTGTGCATACCTTCAACTTCTAGTGAGTTGGCTTTTTGACAACATTGCATTGACTATCCCAGGCAAATTTGATGGTAGAATGGTTCCTTTTTTTTTGTAACACTTGTCAATTACCTTGCAAGCTCGAAATGTTGGATAGCACATTATAGAGTCAGCTCAAGTGACCAAATACACCATCCAGGACCTCGGAATAGACATCTCTGTCTGCATATGGACGGGCTACGAGGGTCAAGTTCTGTTGGCATAGTTTGAATTTCACATCGCAGCTCAGGCTTGTAACACTTAGTTCTCAAGTGCCAGGGATTGTACACTTGTCTAAGAGAGGGCATTGCACCCAATGTTATTAGTCTGGCAATGACTTTTCAAAGTCTGAAAAATCATTACCTGCTGTTCCCCCTATAGTTACAAGCGTCAACTGAGTCTGTCTTTTTCATTGTATTTCACACATATGTTGAGGGTGGCAGCTTGCGTTACTGAATAAGTCAATACAGTATGTCTGGCAAGTAGACTAGACATTCTAACAAAGCTCCAATGCTAACACTTTGTTATACTTTTAACTACATTTACTCAAAACATAACGGGCTTGTGCCTTCTCATTGATCAATACATAGAACACTGTTCCTCCTGACTTGCAGGGTGAATAAATTCAAAATAACATCTCTCTAAAGCATTTTTTTCTACAAAAGTAAACTCTTTTACAGAATCTTAGTCCATAAATACACATCTACAGTACTTCTATTGCACATTGCATTGTTGTTGCACATATTGTCTAGTTGCACTATTGGAAGGTTTTTCTTTACAATCTTACCAGAAAATAAGACTGTTAACGTTACAGTTTTGTACTAATTGACTGTGAACATTGCTTTGGCACAACTACTTTTACAGTCATCAGCTCTCTTTTGTTTATATTCTATCTCCAAGCAGATACAGGGAGAGAAGGAGGAAATATTTCCTGACAGTCCTGTCTTTCTGACAAAGCCAGCTATCATAAGATTTATGGGACAATCAGGAAATGCTTACTGTTTTGTCCTTCCCCCTAACATCTGCTTGGTGGAAAACTTTACATACACATGTAACAATATCAGCTCCAGGAAACGTAGGAAATACAGTCTAACCTGTGAACACCTTTACATAAGGACCATCCAGCCAGTGTGAACACTTTTTGGTGGTCCCTTAAATAATTTTTCACATTGTCTATGGTGACCACCTGTCCACACAGACCAGATTTTATTGGTCCCCTGAATGGTCTCCTTGTGCAAACACAGGCAAGACAACCAAACATTGCACCAATATGTTACAACAACATTGAGAAGTTAAACTTTATATCTGAAATGGTTTCTTTCACCAATGCATGCCTAAATGACATGATAAAGAGGTTTGATACTGGCTGTATATCAATGGCTATGGGTTTATGAGTTCCATGTATTTTAAGAAATTTTGTAAATTCTGTATTGCACTATTAGTATCATCCCAAAGTCAGCTCTCAGTTTGTTACAGAATAGTGCTACAAATACATCTCAATCAATTTAAAACAAAAATTTGTACAATTTGATAGAATATTAGAATTTTTCACCCAAGCAACGCGGTTGAAAACCCAGTGGAAGAAACAATGTGTCAAACAAATAGAGTTGTAAGGTGCATTAACTGTTATGAATAATTCATTAGACCCAAAGTGCACATAAGCTTTGGATTACCAAGGAAGAAAATAACGTTTTCTGGATGACCAATCCTAATGCAGTCTCCTAGAAATACAATGTTTCCCAAAATTTGCATAATCCTTCTTGGCATTAAGAGGCTATTGTGTGGGAATTTTTTAGGGTAAATATCAAATTTCAAGAGGGACAATCCACTTCAAATTGCGCTCAACACAACAAAGCCCCCTTCTCAACTCATAAGAAATTTTGAATTCCCATACTCGATATGTTTTTCTTATCCATTGTTTTCTGAACTCACTTTTCCCAGTCCTTCCCCCTTCTGTGAAAATGGTCGACCCCCGTCAGGTTCAGTCCCACATCCCATGCAGGGCACTCCCCCTGCACTGTAACGGTGCGTCCCTTACTTTCTGCATGGTGACGGGAAGGTCCTCTATGGGTACATGATGTACCACTAACAGGTACAGATAGTTACATGTGCGCCACATCCCGTGGTGTTTTGAAAACCTACCGCTGTCCATGGGTACTACCCCCACCTTCTCTGCCAGTGTCCCTATGTACGCATCTTCTATTGGAAACGGTGGAACCGACTTTACCACGTCCAAAATCTTCCCTAGAGCTGTTTTTGATACCATGTAGCCAATGCCGCTTGCATAAGGGGCGTAAAAGTCTGAAAGATGGTCTTCTTCACTCACATGCCACTTACTCCTGGGGTCTCGAATGACGGCCAGTTCGGACCCTTCAAACACGCTCCCAGTGTAGAAGTCCGACTTGTAAGGTCTGTGTTCTTGCAACATTTTCAGAAATAAAGGAGTGTTGATGAAACAATCGTCGTCAGTTTTCAGGAGGAATTCTGGCTCGCATTCGTCTCTCGCCCACTTAAATCCGTGAAGGACTTTTAACGTTAAGTTGCGGTATGAGTCGATATAGTCACCGAATAGCATGTCTTCGTGTTCCAGCGATTCCTTCTCGAGTAAGAAATTTAAGGAGGGGTTGTCAGGCGTTTTTCCCAACAGGAAGACAATTTTACACGTTGCGGGTTTGTCCCCGTACTTTCTCCAGGAGTCTCCCGCCTTTTTATTACCCCAAGTGGATCGAATGGCTTTTCTCCGGTCCACATTGCCCGGGGCGCTGGTGACCAAAATAAGCAAAAGAAGTTCCGACTTGTCTGGACAGCTCGGGTTATCGCTGAAAGGATCTTCCAGGATATCCAAATCAAACACTGCGTCTGTGTACCTTCGGTTTACCTCGGGTTGGGACTCTGGATTTCGGGATCCCGCCTTTTTAAGGCTCCGTCCGACTTGGTATTCGCGTGGAGACTCTTCTTCTGGTTGTAGTTTTATCCCCCGAGCAAATCGTTCGCCCTTTCTCTCCATCTGTCGTTCATATATTCCCTTGTTCTTGACAACATTAGATCCACGGTCTCCCGCCATATTCTCAGTCTGTACACTGACGTCCAAACTACCGGGGTACAGCGATATCGTGAACATGAACGTTCCGAGGGAAAACAGGACCAGCACTAAGAAATGCCGCATCATTCTGGCAGGGAAACCTTTCCCGTAGGGCATGGTAGGATAATCGGTGAACAGGAAACAGAAAAAGCGGTCGAACCAGGGAGCGCGGCAAACCCGTCCTAGATCCTGTTCAAACGTACCGGCCGGCTCGGCGATCCTCGCCGAATGCTTGTCATGTCGTGCCCTCTGTTAAGGCCTGGCGTCTTCTAAAGGCGATGTCTGGCAGTAGAACTAGGGCAGCTAGAATAGGACATATTCAACAGCTTGCCACGTCCGCTATGCCCGCCGATTTCGATCAAAAATGTCGTGCGTATGTCGGTAGTTCTGCTTTTGTTGACATCACGTGCTGAGGGTGTGCATGAAGGTTTTGGGTTGCGATATTTTGTGGTGCACTTTGTCTAAATATCACTGTATGTACCAAATGTCACTCCAAAAGGTAAAAAAATATTTTTTGTATGCTATCAATTGTTATCTATGCTTATTATGGACGTAAAACATCGATAATGGATATGAGCGGTATCACCAAAACCTTTTCAATAGCCTCAACAAGAAAGGGTATGATGTAATTCGTGGGCAAGAGATAGGCGGGGCAGAAATACCGGTCTGTGATTGGTTACATTTTGAAGGCTCGGGTCAGGCTGGGTCGCTTTCCCGCCAGAATGGACATGTCAATCAATCAAATGTCTGCACCAATTATAGTGCGGAATTTCGAAGTTTGACGTCATTGAGACTGCTTCGTTTGGACAAGGGTTGGTCTAATGCCAAATGTAAGATGCAGCTTCGGCCTAAGACGCAAAGACTATGATAAATCATGCACATAGTTGAGAGGAAGGAAAGCGGATCCGTAGAAAAGAGCTTTACAACAGAACTGAGTCAGCTTACAGATGTGATTTTTGTGGCAGAGACTGCCATTCTCGTATAAGGCTGTTGAGCCATAGTCGATGCTGTAGGGCTGTTGTGAATTAGGATTTTACCATGGTCAATACTGGCCGACGGAGGCTATATAAATAGTCGAGAGGTTTTATTCTGGACTCAGTTCAGGTATACGTGGACAAAACAGAGCACAGCAAAATAATGAAATCAAGTCACATAAATCGACTAAAAAGGTATTGAAACGCATTCGGTGGGTCCACAAAACGAATTGCATATTTCATATATAGCTTCAACTGTAACTGTGTTAATAAAACAGAGCACAGCAAAATAATGACATCAAATCATATCAAATCTATTAAAACGTATCGAAACGCACTTGGTGGGGGGTCCATACAGCGTATTGTATTTTTCACATATCGATTCAATCGTAAATGTTAATGTTATTCGCAAATGCTAACAGCAATATTTTCATATGGTGCATACATTAACTACAGATAAAGATTTTTTAGAATAAACAATGAAATGTTCTAAAGTACATCGTAATAGATATGAAAACGTGAGGAATCAAAATTGACGGCGATGCAAACTGTTGTGTTCATCAACTAACCTACAATTCGTACAAGGACAAATAGAGGTGAAACGCCAGTCCTAGCCATGACAGTTACTAAGGTCGGCTATTACGTCAAACATTACCATAATACATGCTGATCTCACAACAAACGATACGTCACAGCTTTTTACTGTACTTCCCGCACGTACGCAACGTAGTACATGTACATGTGTTCCAAACTCTCCCATGAATCAGTAAGGAGGAATACGTGTGTAAAGAAACGTACAACGGAAGCATGTGACCATTTCATCAGCTATACATTCTAGTGAGATTATGGATTGTTTTGCCGGGAATGGCGTGTGGTTTGTCATGTGCGAGTAAAGCGATAATCAGTTTCCCTCGTTCTTCTAGTTGTTCTGTGTAATCTTAATTGCGTGATTGTCTTGCCGTCATGTAACGTTAGATGCCCAGGAGGCGCCGTCTGCTTCGGTGAGTTTTTAAATACCCTGGCCTAGAGGGCAGACTCGCCGTCCCGTTGTGCTGACTCCTGTCCTTATAAATCATGTCAACTAACTGGTGTGGACCAAAAGTATTCTCCAAGCAGATGTTGGGTCCGGCCCAGTGTTTTAAGCCTGTCTTGCGGCATTTTGTACGTGTATCTGTGCTATAAATGTGCATATATTCAGATCTTCTAGACTTTTCTAAATAAATAAATGTAGAAAACGCCGCAAAAACGCGTAAAACACTGAGCGAAACCCCACATCTGCTTGGTCCTGGTGATCCAGACCAAGAAGGACCCCCCAAAAAAATCAGCATTTCTCAACCTTTATCGGTGAGTCATACAACACAATCATAAACTACATGTGATATAGTACCAGGTGATGATATCAGTCACAAGACTCACAGCGTCATTCTTCGCTCATTTCCGGATGATTGGGCAGGCGCCTCCGCTTGTGATCGTCGACGCACTCGTGAAACGTCGTCGTTTCGTCGGCAGCACTTCGGCAACAGTTCGGCAGCGCCCCTTTGCCGAAGTGAACAAAACGCATAGAGAAATGGGTTTATGGTGGAATTGCTCCATAGTAGCCAGTCTAACACTACGGGCACATCCGAGTCTTCGCAAGACGAACAGACTGTCATTGCAATTGTTGATATTATGTAAGGAACCCAGCATAAAACAAAAGCGAAGAGTAGGACGGTTAAGTTGATGGTCAGACGTCGGTTGAACTTGCGGATGGCCTGTGTCCGTTCAGGCGACGCCGCGACAGACGGTGCCGGTCGCCGGAGCGTGCGCCGCCGACGCCAGGCGATAGCGTGACGGTAAACTTGCACATAGAGGAACGTCATCACGGAAAACGGCACGAAAAACTCCACAACAGCCATCACAAACGTGTATTCCTTACTTTCGTATTGATAGCGAGCTTCGCAAATGTCCGGGACGACATCCCACACGACGATAGCAGGTCCGTACACGAGAAAGGCGAGGATCCACGAAGTGACGAGCATAGCGAGTCTCTTACGGGCGGTGACTACACGGTGCTCGTGCGGCTTCACAATCTGTAAGTACCGGTCATGGCTGATAAGAACGATGGAGAAGGCAGATGCCGAACAAACGGTGTAGTCCACCAGCAGCCAAGCCCTACACACCTCCAGTCCCAAAGGAAAAGAACCACCAAACGCCTCCTGCACTATTGTCAACGGCATAGAGACTAAACCTATTAGTAGGTCTGCCACGGCCAAGTTCAGCATGAAGACATCTCCGGAACTGCTGATGTTCAAATTCTTGGAGAAGCAAACTATTGAAATCACGTTTCCAATGACTGTCACTGCACTGAGAACACCCAGGATGACATAAAGAGCGATATTTCCAGTGGTTAAAGTCATTTTTAGGTCGACCGTAGATTTTCAGCTTTGCGGTGGTAGCAATCCTGTCTTGTTGTACGCTTTCGGCTCCGTAGACTACGTCTCATCGGAAAAGAGGTCCTTGTCCCAATATCCTGGACTTCAGCGAAGTGTCACCTGAATTGAGAATTGTGTTTGACCCGAAATCTTTGATTTCATCCAACAGTGTTAAACACGGCGATCTGATCTCGCAACAAAGAATACTAATCTGGGTCGAAAAAAGCATCACATTGTGATCACATCATATGATGGCGATCAAACATTTGCCACCGGTTGCTATGCAAAGATGAAGAGTTTTACCCCTAATGGGGTGATTGCTAATAATCTATTATGTATATTAGAACTCCGCTGTGCATATGATAAGTGCTATAACTTCCTGAAAATCCTTCGTTCCTTAGCAGTACTGGAAAGTCCTAGTACTGGCGAAAGAAACCAATTAGCCCTTAAGTTTTTATTTGTTTGACCAGATTTTTCACCATTTACGCTAATAGGCGCGCTAGCGCTTCCATATGTTGTGCACAGGGACTAGAAAGCTAGTCCTGCCCGTACCTGATATCCAAGCAAATTTACCGGTGGCGATGACAGTATCCAAAGGGCAAAAGCAGTCCAACTGGCCACCGGTGACCACTGGACCTCTTTTGCCATTTGGATACTGTCATTGCCACCGACATATCTGCTTGGAGATTAGCCCATACCCTTTTGCGGCCCGGGCTGAAGATATGGTGGAAATTGAACAGGGATAATATTTCGGTTTGCCACAAGAATTGGTCGGCTATAGGAGTTCGATACGACTCGCATGCTACTAGTATTTCATTAGCCCGTAAAGTGCCTGATGGAGGCTACTAGCAAGCCTGGGAACGCAGCCTTGCGGTCGGGTGTTTTTGTCGATAGAAAAATCAACCTGTAAGGCTATCAACACACTTGACTGGACTACAGAGAAGCGGAATAGATACTGTTTTCTACCCACAGTCGTCAGGTGTTCACGAGTCGCACGTTGAGAACTTCTGCAATCCAAACCTGCCACTTGACTTATAAGACTGATAGTTTTGTTAGAATCTTTCACTAACCTTTCGATGCACATAGCGGTAGTCTCTACCAGACTAACTACGCCGGCTATAGGGAGAATATTTACCAGGGTTTCATTTGCAGGCTCCGTGGCCTATTCACCGTGGTGTGATATTCACTGTGGACTGACTCTACTGGCTAATTATTCACTTTTCTGCCGAATTCTATGATCCATACGCCCGTCACGGGAGGGCCTGATGGAGGCTAACATGGCGCCCTTCGGCCACACAGTTGTGAAAGTACTACAGGGGGCAAGTCTACATGTATTCACATGTACATGTATTGAGACAATTAAGAGTTGGCAGTATTCCCCGTCGTGAAGAAGATTAATCATTTGCTCCATCTAAACAACCAAGGCGAAATCGACCAGGATAAAGACTCTGTCGCCCTGCACACCTAATTACCTCAAAATCCGCGATTTAACCTATACAAAAGCCCCTTTGTTTTAGAAGTACGATTTCGATAACCTAGAATGAGGAACAGTTGTGTTGTCTCAACACAATCTGCATACTGGCAGGATTATCACATCAGCTAGTGTTTGTGTAAATCCGATCCAGTTACAATCGCTCAAATGAATATGTAAATGCTACGCACATGCAGGGCAGGGCCAGGTGAAGGAGAGGATTTTCCACAAATGTTTTCTGACTCTTTTGCCCTCCCACACGACAGACTCATGGAACAGCACGTTAAGAAAACTCATGTTAAGAGGAGCTTGAACCGAATCTACATCTGATCGGAGATAGCGAAGAAACCCACGGTATTAAGGTAAGCTCTCTACAGTAATTTACTAAATCTCTTAGCAGACTTTGAGGTGGTAGACTGTCAACGCTTTTTTGACAGCCAAGCTTAGACTAACAGCCATGCACCCAAAGAAAACGTTACAATTACCCACCACAAGATCTGCTTTGAGATGAGAAATTTCCCATAAGTGCTATGACAAGTAATTAGTACTCGTAATTATATATGAGTATCAAAGATCACAATGCAAAAATGACAGAAATCATTTCGTATTCCTGTGATTATAAAGTGTGCCGGCAGAATATCTAGGGCTTAGCTCCATAGAACATTAGACGTCTTGTCTATCCTTGTGTATCTTAAGGTCCGATATGCCTGCAGTTGATTTGCAATGGTTTATTTTTGTGTAGTGTGTTAACATGGCGTTGGGAACGCCAGGGAGTGCCGCCAAAGTTCGACGACGGTTGGACTTTGTGAAGAAACCGCTAGAGGGCGAGTCGCTGTACTTGGACTTGCCCGGATATAAAAATGCCAAAGAGTTGGAGGGAGACCTGAAATTCCTGGGTGCCGTGAGTCATTACAACTTGCATATATATATGTGTGTGTGTTTGAAAATAGAAGAGAACTTTAGCACACTGAACTAGCCGTATTTGGCACCCAGTGTTCTATTGGTTACAGAGTTAGGCAGCAGGGAGAAGCATTACATGATGGAAGAGTTTCTCATTTTGTTACTGCTATAATACTAAAGGCTTCTAGGATCGCTCGATAGAAAAAGAATTAAAGACCTATATGTGGAAATTTCTTATCTAGAAGAAGCTATGAAAGGTTTACGTTATCAATGACCATTTAAAATTGTTTTATTTCATTTTTACCCAGAGGATAGAAACATTTCTCACCAGAGACATATCTTACGTCGTGACAAACCGTAAAGAGGCCCTGACGACGAGACCTGATGGCGGCCCGTCCAGCCCCAGTCCGTACCCCAGTCCCAGCCCCAGTCCCGGAGTAGACGAGGGAACTCAGGGCAGGAGAGTCCCAAACAACGTGCCGCTGACCAGGGGACAGGCGCTCCTACAGGTTAGTTCTTTGAAACTTGCACCGTAAAGTATTTATGTATCGTAAACAAGCCAAAATTGTTCCTTTCAGCTTTTCACCCTTTGCCTTGAAATCAGATAGCAACTTTTATTTTAGCGATGCCAACGTGCTAGGTTGACTTATAGATTGATACAGTGCAATGCTTTTAAAATAGTTGTGCATGAGTCATATGTTACATTTCAAATTATAATTAGCCCATGTCACGTGTGAATGACAGTCTTTTATCAAAAGATACACGTTCACAATAAGTTGTATAGATATCATTTGAAATACATATGATAGATCTCAGGTGTCCTGAACCTAGCTGCAATACATGAAAGAACACTCGGAGTTATCTACCAGTAAAAACCATGACCATGGCATATCCAGAACACGAGATATCAAACCCAGAAGTTCGACTGCAGTACCATAGCTACCTGCTAGGGGGCCAAAAATCTAATCATTTCGAGGTCTCAAGAAGACCTACCCACAGATCAAATATCACGACAATCCATCCTCGGTTGGCACTCTTGAGTTATCGTGAGACACACAGACAGACACACACATGAACGCTGACGAAAACATAACATTCTCGGCGAAGGTAACGTTAATTAAGAAATTGATGTTGTTTTTGTAATTGACAGAAAGCCCAGGGTCGCGGCCGTCGCGGGAGCTGTAACATGTTGAGTCTGGCGCAGGAATGGGGAGTGAAGGTTCTGTACGTGCGGGACGTCATGGCCAGGGTACAGCGTCTCATGGAGAAGTATCGCCTCCTGGCGGAGAGCGAAGAAAATGCAGCTTGCCCCGAGGAGAACACAGACGTGAAACCAAAACGGCTTAGACCGCCTTTCATCAAAGTGGAGGACATGTCCAGGTATCCACATTTTGAATATATATAGACACAGATATAATCACAGCATACAATACGATTTCAATTTGCTCAACTAAATGTAGAAACATTTTACGCTTATGACTGCACCTTTACTGTACTAAGTATATAGATAGCTGATATCGTTGACGATAGTATTTCTCTAGCCTCGCCAGGCTCCACAGGTCGCTGGAAAAAAACGTAGAAATTAGCCAAATACACGGATAACATGCCAGAGAGTTAATCCGCTATAGAAGTTACAGTTTGCGACCCGTGGATGGTATATTGGACACTCTCTCCGTAGCCGACTCCCTTAGCATACTATTCACTCTATTTGGCAAATTTCTACTATTTTTCCAGCCATCCACGGGGTCTGGTAGATCTGCTAGAGGCTAGTATTTTTCCAAGAGAATGACGAGCACATACCTGTTCTTAATGTCTTTCTCACCTCCTCTCTTTCCAGACTTTACAGGCCTCTTCATCATGAGTTCACCTCTTTCCCTCGTATCTACTTCGACGCCGACAACGACTGTCCTTTCGACGCTCCCTGTCACCGTCTGCCATCTCGTCCAAGTTGTTCTCTCAAGTTAAAGCCTCAAACCCCAGTCACCGCCACGAAGCCGGACGTCCAGAAAGGCTACTGTGAATGCTGCGAGGTCCACTACCAGGAGGGACTAGCTCTACATGTAAAGGGGGACAAGCACAAGTCTTTCGTACGAGACAGCGGGAACTTTGTGAAACTCGACGGTCTACTCGCAACGCTGCCTTCTTTGGACGAATTCTTTAAGAAAGTTGTGAAGGAAAACTCACCAGACGAAGACATGACACCCCAAGAGTCAGAGGTGTCGATTAGCCCAGCGGTGATAGAAGACATTGCAGAGAAACAACGGTAAGAGGAGTCAAGGTCATATGGTTTACAATTACTGTGCTCAACTTTGTTATGAAATGCCTACAAGGTTTTCTTCTCTTGTTTTCAACTTGTAAAACGACTTTGAATTTGAATGACTTTTCATAGGGAAGGTAAGTTTATCATTGGTTATTGGCATCGATGAATATTCATTTAGCAATGACTATTGTTGGTTTAGCATTGATAAATGTTGGCTATTCCATCACCTTTTACCATCACGTGATACAGGTCCAGTACGGATGGCAGCGATGACGTGTTTCTGTTATCCTCTGTTGGGGAGGAGCGGGCGCATGCGCATCACCAGGTGACTGACCAGAAGACGGAACATCCTAACAACAAAGGCGCCAATATTACGTCAAACGGATGTAACAAATCACCAGCATTCAAAAATGAAGAGATGCTAAAAGACATAAAATTGAACAAAGGGGAGAGGGTTCCCGTTGTTGTTTTAAGTCCGATGACCAACGTCAGGCTTTCAAGACAAGGGAGCAATTCAACATCAGCACAGGAAAGAGATGGGACTTTCCCAAACAGAAGAACGTCAAGTATCAAAGACGAAATGAATGGCGACGACGCAAAAGACAAACAGGGTGTTATGACTAACGACAAGTATAGATGCAATGATGAAGATGATGATGACTCACGTGATGATGATGACGTTATCACAATCTCCTCCTCCTCCTTTTCAATTGATGCGTCATCCTCCTCTCAGCCATCCTCATCCTCTTTACGTTCCTCCGACAACGAAACATCATCAGCATCCTCTTCAGCCGTTAAGAGCTGGGCCATCGCACAATCTAATGACGTCACTGGCGCGATGGAGAAAGACTCGCGAGAAAAAGATGCGCAAGATCAGCATCAATCATTAGCAGTTGGTAAAAACATCGCAGACGTTAAATCAAACAGAAATAGCCTTACGGAAAGTAGTTCGAGTGAGTCTGAAGACTTCACATCAAGTTCCCATTCTTCTTCGGGTTCTGAGTTTCGACCTCACCGCCAAAGACGGCCGGCTTCTGCAAGACTTCAGAGTACATCGTCTTCTTCAGATCAAGGAAACATCCCCAGCCCACCACAAACTACGGTTCCGACCATAAAGAGCAACTTCAAAGTCTTCAGCGCTACTGGAGACGTCAAGAAACACGCCGTGGCAGCATGTTGTAATCCTGGTGCCGCTGCGAAGCATACGCACGCACTAGAGCACCATCTAGCAGCTGTCGGTAGTACTGCAGCATGGGCTGTTGCGGAGACAAACGACTTGACCCTCCAATTGTGTAAAGCTAAAGCAGGTGATACAGACGAGTTTGCCTCACCCCCTGGCCCAGAATGGTCAGTAGTACAAAGATCGGGAAATCTCAGGCTAAAGTTACAGAAAAGTTCTTGCCGAGCGAAAACACGGCGGAGTAGTCACCGAGTCAGTGAGCTGAAGTGGAGCGTACACAGGTCGGGAGACTGTAAACTGACTTTCTCTGGATCTCTCCGAAAACAGCAGAGGAGACTAGGGTTAGATAGCCCACAGATCGAGAGGAACTTTGGCAGCAGAAGGAAACTAAACTATCTCGAGATCTAAGAACACATTCTTCTTATGAGTATAATGTAACAAGTGATCTCAACAGATTTTAACGATGTTTAAGATACTATTTTATTGTACGTCTTGCAAGCAGACGTCTGATTGAATGATTAACTATCAATAAAGAATTAATATTTGAACCTTATGTTTCATCTTTGATACAGAAAGAACGCTATCCCATTCGTCGTACGGTAGTTTTGCGGCAGCAAATTGAGAATATTCGCGCACGCGCGCTCCAAACAATAAAGTCGTGCAACTATTGAGACGGTTAGGATTCGACTGTCTCGACAATTTTGACAAATTGTTGAAGAATCAATGAAGAAACAATTTAGAAGCATTTTGTTGCTAAAATGTATCTACATGTGAAATACCACTCTTTTATCCTCGACAGTGACACAAGCAGATGCATATGATGACTACCGTTTGAAATATGGATCATATGTGAAAAATGTATATATTTGGATTGTTAATCAATCAGTAACAGTCCATGATATGACCTGTAATATTATACATAAGTTGTCCGCGTGTTTTGATGCCCTCACATCTGAACGTGACGAGGTGACACCGAATGGCGTGCCCTGTTTACTGTCAGACGTGCCTTTCCCTCCTGTCACCCCAGGCCATTTCACCATGGCCCAGTCGGGACGACATTGCCCTTGCCTTGGCTCTATTCTAAAACGGGTACCTGGCAACGGATGGTGGCCTAGTTCTCGGAAACGGCAGGCATGTTTCCAAACAAAATAAACATCTAGTAGCCGTAACGAAAAAGCATGGTTAATGCGTTTAACACAGTGGTTTATTCAATCTTGATAACGGACACATTCAATACACTAACGTCGTAAAATATTATAATATAGCATTCAAAACTATCAAAAAGGATTCAGTGTCATCGCAAGTGTCAATGTGACGTCATTGACTTAAGTTAACCCCGGAAACGACCCCTCCTTCACCCAACGTTGCAAATTCTCTACATCGGTTCCTATGGTAACGTATCAAAGTTCAATGATGTCATAATGCGTCATGTAACCCGTTTATCAGTTGGCGTCGTTCATTGGGCGTTGTGCAGCATCCGATATCATCATGCTTATATATATATTAAAGGCAATCAAAGCAATATCAGGGCCAAAAAATGGAAATAAGAAAAATCTGAAATCTTTATGGTAGTAACATTTACTAACATTGTTTAGCACATGTGAGTAATAACTTCATACTTTTAGGATTTTAAAACCGCACAAAACTCCGGCCATGATTTTCAGTGAGTTCTCACATTACAACAACGTCCTATTTTTGCATTATGGATCGACGTTGCTATACGTTGTGATAGTGTTGTTTGAACTACTAGTAATCATGTATACAAATGACTAAATGAAGTGACTTTCAAAATCCGATTTTTCGGACCCTGGTATTACTTGTGTTTTCATGACATTACATCTCACAGTAACTGCATGCATCAAACATACAAATCTCATTACAACTTCAAAAGGCTTTGTGACGTTGATAAATATTATATTGTTTGGTGACGAAAACTTGAATTGCGTTTATTAGGTAACAATGTTATTCTATATACAGGTCAGAAAGTAGTGGTTTAAATGGTCCATGACACATGCCCGAAGTTCCATTTTATCCGATTACAACAAAGAGACCTGTCGTAGGTTTAGACATAGAAGCACATTGCGGAACAGACTAAACAATCCAGAGATACTTGATGTTGCTGTTACGTGATAAGAAATGAGAGGCAAGCCTAGTTAAAGGATTTTAAAGTACAAAACCGATTTTCGAACCTCAAAACCAAACCAAACTTTAATAGCGATAACGTAACAATACGTCTAATTGTTGAAGATATTCAGGTAGGATTTAGCATCAGAAGTTTCTTTTCAACTCTCGGGATATATTGATAACGTTATCTAAAATAAGTCAGTGCAAGGAGGTTATTTTAATAGTTCCTTACTTTAATAGTTCCTTGGTCAGTGACATTGTCAGTGTTCATTGGGACCGATATAATTGATTACTTTAGGGCCACAGTCTAACCTGCTCTAATAATACCCTTTTTCTGTAACTCTTTTTGAGCGGCATGAGACGATGACCGAAGGGCATGACCGAGCTTGGCAAAAATATTTACCTTTTCTTTGTTCTGCAGTTGAAAGAATGTTTCGAGCTTTGCGGGTCCCCGCCCTCCTACCCATCATGCATTGCGGCCATGGCGGCGCAGCTTGGAGATGATGAGAAGCGTTTTTTCTTCGTTCGTTCGCGCCTTCTTCAGTTTATCACGTCTAAAAACGGACACTTAGGTTAGGTGTGACCTATTCACCAGGACTACTCACAAGGGGAACCTCACGAGATTTCCCGGCTGTGTTTTCGAGTTTCAGGACGGTTTCTATCGGGAGCGGCGAGGCGGACAAGGTTGAGCGGTGAGGTCGCGCGAGGGGCCGCCAGGCTTGTTTGTGTCAGCAACGGACTCGGTCGTGATATTGGCCGCTGCCGGACAGACCGTGGATGGAGCGGTTGTTTCCCACTTGCCGTCGCCTACAGCTCTGACAAATTTGCCAGCTTGTAAGCGTGAAATCTTGCCCTACTTTCGGAGAGAGAAGCGTTTGTCCACACACAGCGTTTTTTGGGTACACCAGAACTTGGCATCATATCGCAACTCCTCCCCCCCCCCCTCCACCTCATGATAACACAACATGTGAGATGACCTGAAGAAGACACTGACGTGCTATCAGTCATGAAAACCCCCTCCTAAAATAGCGCTACAAACTGGATCCCCTGTTGTTGTTGTTGGGACTAGCGTGGCCTCGCCAGTTTGATCCAGACAGACATAGCGGTGCACGGAGATATATATTCCCGTCCTACCACCGTCTTCTTGGATTTCTTCTCGCGTCTTCTTGAAGAGAGAGGCGACACCAACAAGATGGCTTCTCGAGAAGAATCCCGCTCCAAACGGAACACCATCTACTCCTACATCCCGTGTGCAGAGACCGACGTGCGGGACTGGAACTCCTGCGGGGGGACCCCGGGGAAGAGACCGAAGATCATCCCCGGGACGTCCTGCCAAGCTCTACGGACTGCCGTGTCCAACCTAGCCCGCCTGGACGACTTCGTCTGCCACAAGATCGGCTCAGGCTTCTTCTCAGACGTCTTTAGGGTGCGTAGAACGTCTTATTACGTCTTAGACACAAAATCTGGCGCCGTTAGTGTTAAGGGTGAGAAAGTGCGCAGTTGTCGACACCAGGCCATTTCAGATAAGAGGGAAACTTAATTGATAAACTTGGCCTTCTTCCAAGCCACTATTTAAAAACAAAACCTTCTTGACAATTTTCTATTAATGTGTATTAAAATCTTAACACCCTTGTGTATTTTTAACGAACTGTCTTCCTTGCCATTTTTCTAAGACAAGTTAAGTTGCTGAGGAATCGAAGCAGAGAAAGTGGGTGTTGATATGTACTTAGAGATAGGCGTGTCCTGTTATTCCTCAAACCTTGAACAGACAGAAACATGCCCCCAGACATTTCCCCTCAACCAACACGCATGGAAACCATTCTCCTTGAAGTAAAACCGAACCCTTAGCTCATTACAGCCAAATAAAAGTTAACTCTCATTAAGTGTTGTTGCCAAAACTCCCTCAGTCTTTTCTAGAACTACCTTTGCACTGAGTAAACATTGCGAAAGCATGTGTAAGGTTTGCTTACATGTTGAGTCAGTGTGGCTGTGATCTGTGACCTCGCCTAGGGCAGGCCTTTTATTCTACAAACACCCTGCCAATACCCCAACACACTACCTATGCTGTAATTTTCTCATTAAGTACGCAGACTCATTAAGATTTTTCACATGCTTCAGTATCTGTCATGTGGTTCGGTGAAACTTCTGTGTGAAAGGTTGCAAGGCATATGCCCGGCAGATTGCCTTTGGGTATTTTCACATTCGCTGGCGAGTTATACACTACAGTACAAAAACAGGATGTCTGAGTTCTGGTTTATTGAAACTGGTCCCTTCCTTGCAGATGTCTCCATAGCAATGCTTCTGTTCTGGGGGTGATCTCAAAAGTTTGGTGTGTTGTTGTCAAAAATTGGTATTTTTGGTGCTCCCTTTCAGTTTCAGACTCTACTCTTGTTCGACATTTGAAAAATTAAAAAGAAAAATTGTTGTAGCTAATGTAAGAAAATCCTGTAACGTTATTAAGAATTTTGAATTGTGACAAATTTGTTTTGAATCCTTCTGAGGGGAAATATCAAAATTGCATTTGTATGCCAGACCCCCAATTTCTGGAATATCTACCCGACACGGTGGATATTTTACAGATTGGGGGTCTGGCATCCAGGCTATTTTGGTTTGTGATGTCACTGAAACCATAGAGTAACCATTGATTCAATGGATTCGTTCTCTAAAGAAAGGGTACATTTTGTTGAATTTTCTATCCTGATGTATTCTGTCAGAAGTGAAATAAGAGGCTATGAGACCAGCCCTGAGTCTGAGTTGTGTTGGTAACATGTTTGAGTGGAATGTAGTAAGTGGGATGGGCATGTTACTTGTGTGTGCTCAGGGTGTGTTTGCTGTCTGCGATACCACAGTTTCCATGGTAGGAGAATGTCGAGATCATACATGTAATGTCACGGAGGTAATGACTCGGCTGTCTCTATAGGAGCTAGCAGTGATGGATACGTTACAAAGGCGTTCTGTGCTAGGAAGACGTCAGAAGTACAAAATATAGGTTAATGTAGCTACTAGTATAACTCCCAAGCACTTACTCTACTATTTTAATTTTTGTAGGAAAATAAAGGATATTTGGTAGTTTAAAGAGCCGAATGAAGCAGCTTGATACAACACAGAATTGATAAATCTTGTGTTGAAGTTTGTACTCTAATACGTGTACATTTGATACTAATGACATGTTTATGACTCTCTTTTTCCATCTGGAAAAATTTGTAATATATTTGCTGAAGTGCTGGAAGATAAACTGTCTAGAAATTAGTATGATTAGAATCAAAAGTGCCTGCAGTACGTGTATGTGTGTCTAGGTCTTCAAAAATTGCGTTCGAGCTTCTGACACAGAATTTTGTTTGTGTGAACCTGTAAATGGTTGGTCCATCTGGGGTATGTGTTTTTGTAGGAGGTGTCCTATCAGTCATGCCCTTTTCTACAAATTTCATGCTCTGTTTTATAGCAGCTGGGCCCCCCACAGTCACAATTCTACCAGGAACATTTGGTCATGCTTATTCATCTCTTTGAATGTGTATATTCAGAATAAAAAAAAAAAGAAGGAATACAGTGTACACAACTGTAAATGCAGAAATGTTTGCGGTGGTTTTATGTTCACGGTTTTCCTGGCGACTGTTTAACCGCGAATTCAAAACCACCGTAAAAATTTTTGTCCAATACTGTAGCAGTATGTGACTATAGTGCTGTGGCGAACTTAAAACCACCACGAACACTCCATTTTCCCCTGAGCGCGAAATTAAAACCACGCAAACTTAAATGCATTTACAGTAGTGTAACCTTGTTTTGGAGGACTCATCTGGTAGGTATTGGGGAGACAGTGTTGAGTTACTAGGTCAAGTTTAAGGCCATGGGATTTCTAGACTTGGATATGGGAACTATTTCAGTGTACTTGGGTTACAGTTATTTTTGTGCTTTGCCCTTGGGTTGCTATGTTGTTGGCACAAATTTTTAGATAAATGTAATATTGGTATGATTGTTGTGTTATTGCTTGTTTGATTTTATAACAATAGCTGGCACTAGATACATGTAGGTTGATAATCATAATTCATATGAAAGTACTATGATTATACAGGCACCATATTGATAATGTGGCATACATGTTAGTAATAATGGGCATAAATTTCAAGTATATTCCTGTCAAAATATTTGGGAAATGCCAAGGAAATAGTACTTTATCCAAATCTCCATCTAGTGACCACCCAAAGAATGAAAAAGATTTTTGCTACAGACTAATCAATATACCTTTTATTTAATACATGTAACTCAGATATAATGTTACATTTACCTACACTGTATCTTAGAATTATTGAAGACAGTAAATTGTTTACTTATGGGCCACAATGGAAATAAAACTAGGATTTCCTTTGGACCATCTCGGGTAAATTATCTTTATCAAATTTACCATCTTACTTGAATTCCTAATGATACATATTTGATATAGAATGCCCTTGCTGATTGAATCCTCAGAAGTCTGGGTTGGATTTCTCTTTCATTGGTTGGTTACTCCCTGGGAGATAGACTACTGTAAAAGTTGGCATGGTTTTTATTTCTCGGTAGGTAGAAAATGAGGTGGTTTTAAGTTCGCGTTTGAAACAGTAGTAGCGCTAAGTAGTCATACATGTAGGTGGGTAAAAAGTTTCGCGGTGGTTTTAATTTTGCACTGAAGAGTTCACCCTGAAAACCGCGAAAAAAAACCCACCACAAACATTTCTGCATTTACAGTATTGCTTTGAGGTGACATTGAAGATTCCATCATCTCTCATATCTAGGTCAGACTCAGACAGGTTCAGATGCACAGGCATTCTCCCCTACTGTATTATTCATAACGTGTAGCATGACTTTCATGGTGTCTTTGAAATGTGGAAGATATGTTACGACAGCTATACATTCATATCAGTCTGTTACAGCTCTCGTATACAAATTAAGATTTATTGAAGTATTCTAATGTACATACATACAGTACAGTATATGACATCTACGTGTAAGGCCTTACACGTAGATGTCATATACTGTACTGTATGTATGTACATTAGAATACTTACTAAGAGACATATACTTGTTTTTGCTGATTACTGTCCATCTTGAAATACTCGCATTAGTTTTATTTTCTCTACTAGGAAGTTGTGTTTTTGTGCTACAGTATTTTTTCAACCACAAAGTTAAAATGCTGCATAAACCTTCTTTAATTTTTAAACTCCTACTGTGAAATCAAATCCCCACAAAAATAAATGAATTAACAGTAGTCTAATCAGTTAATCAGAAAGTTTTTTAAAGAAATAGTTCACTGGAAGATCAATTCAGGCAAGTGGAACACAAGAAGGTGATATTTCATTCCTTCAGTTGTTGGTGTCAGATTTGAATAGACTAGATGACCCTTGGGTCATTGGGCTTTACCGATAATGTGCGTAGAATGGGGTGCCAGGGGGCCTTGGTCCTTTCTATTGACACAGGGTGAATTGTTCCCTCCTAATGAAGATGTCTCCTTTGATAGATGTGAAATATATGGTCGTATGGACCAGGAGATTACATTTAATGAGAAAGGGGGTGTAACCTGGGGATTGTGGCAACAAAATGTGGCCTGGTCCAAACAGGAAGTTATGTCTACTGGTCGAGTTCTCTTCTGCAATGTTTCGCTGTGAATTTGAGAGGACTTGATTTAGCAGTAGGGGGAAAAATAGGTGTTAAAGTAAAAGAAAATCTGTATTGTTTGCCATGATGATTTTGTAGTGATTTACCGTGAAAAGCGTGAACATTTTAAAACCATATAGCAAATATTTAAAGATTTGCGGTATTAGGTGTTGTGTTAATTAGAAGCCAAAAAAGTATTTGCCCGTAGCCTGATAATAGGGATATTGATAATTGATGTTGAATTGTAGTCAAAATGCGATAATTAGAAGCTATGCTAAATAATAGTAAATTGTCCACTTCGTTATATTGGATGAAAGACTACTACTTATAGTATTAACTGCCATGACAATTTACAGCATTTTGCAGTACAGTCCTGAGGTCTTTCAAAAGATAGGAATGTAGATATGGCCAGCATTAAACCCCTACCATTGATGCCTTGTTTAGAGCCAGACCTATCCTAAATCTTCTCACTTTGTCTAAATATGGCTGAAGCTGGAGGCTAGGTTTCTGTAGGATTTTGTATGTGGGTGGTACAGTTCTCCTTACGGTCATTCGCAGATCCTGAAAGTAATGTAAAAACACCATTTGGGACAAGCTACGCATGACGTAAATGTGTGGGTGTAGACTTTTAGATCATTGAATCTCTGTGTAGTCAGTGTGCCATGGGAGTCAGGACCAGCTCATCGTTATTCAATTTCCTTTGGCTGCTTGTAGTCATGAATACTTCAGTATGTGTTTTAGGCTCAAGAGGTGCTCCTGTGTTCCTGTGATTGGATTGGGTAGAAATAGTCTTGTATGTTTTGTTGTGTATCGAAACCTCACGCATCTAGAAAGGTATAATTCAGTTCGCTATCCAAATGAAGAAAAAAACAAAAGGGTTATTTTCAAAACAATAATGTTGTGCATTTAATACACACCAGAGCACAGACTACTCTGATTTCAGTTATTAGAAGAAATCTATGATTTTCATTTGTGCTTTGGCCCAAACTCAGTGATCATGATGAAGAATCACTCAGTGAGATTGACTCCCAAGTTTTTCTGTGGTTCAGTGGCCGCTTGGCTTGTTATACAATGTAGTCGTTCATTGTTACGGTAGTCATTTAATGAAGAAAAGGTTCACTGTGCTTGAGATGTTATGGAATAGTTCCCTTTTGTCAAATTACTTGTACAGCAGGATGGTTTTAAGTGATAGACTAATGGTTTGTCATTGTGCATGGAAGACGTATCTCAAACGTTACTAGGATACCAGGTTGACCTTCTGTGCTTATGTTATACTATTCCTTCCTGACCTATATTTTGTTTTGTTAGTGTAGCAGTGGATATCCGCCCTTATGTGAAGTGGTGTACTTCGAATACCTGTAGACTTGTGCAAATATCCGTTGTGGCTTCTGGTTGAATCAGCAGTTTGAAAAATAGTTATCATTTTAAGATTTATGTAAGACAAAGCTAAAGGTAGATTGAAGCTTGAGTAACTAAAGCGTTGTGGATTGCAGAATGAGTCTGTCTGTTAATTTATTTATTTTCATGAATTTTCTGAATTTTGAAGCTGAAAGGGAAAGGAGGCTTTCGCGGTATTTTAAGTTCATGGTTGGAACAATTTTGCAACTTACAGTAGTACTGTAAAAGCAGAAATGTTCGCGGGG
This sequence comes from Branchiostoma lanceolatum, assembly GCF_035083965.1. Lineage (NCBI taxonomy): Eukaryota > Metazoa > Chordata > Leptocardii > Amphioxiformes > Branchiostomatidae > Branchiostoma > Branchiostoma lanceolatum. Next base: position 6,115,724 of record NC_089732.1, on the reverse strand, counting down.
ATTTAATTTTGCAGTAGGGAGAAAGTGGAGTGTTCGCAGTGGTTAAGAGTTTGCATTTGAAACAATAGTAGCGCTACAGTCACACAATGGAACGGCTTCATGCAAATGGTTTTAAGTTTGCAGTAAAGAGTTCACTGCGAAAACCTCACACATAAAACCACCACAAACATTTCTGCATTTACAGTAACACATTGGAATGGAAACGCCTATTCGTATTGCTTGCAATTGAGTGACCACTGCCAAAATAAAACTACCCACGAAAGATAGAGATAGGTCAAAATATCACAATCTATGCTTACTCATTCTCCTAACATGTCATGATCATATTGTACGGTTGAAAAGGAAAACAGTCCTTTGTTCACAGGCATGTACTCTAAATTGGCAGTTGTACATGTATGTCACTGTGCACACCCAACCCTAGTGCACACTGTTGTCCTTTTGTAGTAGAGCATGGTAACATGGGTCACCTGGTCTCAGGTGTAAACAAACGTCTTTGTTCCCGTTTCCGATTCCGCGCAGATTAGGCCTGGATATCTAGGTGTAAACATGGCAGGATTGGGTCACTAAGCCCCCCTCCCCTCTCTCAGGAAATGTACAATTTGTGCATTGTTGGCATATCTACAAACACAGTTGTATAGATCATGTGGTATCAGTGAATACAAGGGGTAAATCGTGCATAACTTTGCTTCCATTCTCATCAGTTATGTGGCTTCTTTGAAGTTCGTTGTTCAAACAGGGTCTTTGTTGGATGACCTTGCAAAAACACCTCAGTTCTCTGTTGTTTGACAAATGGGTGTGAGTCGTCGTGTTTGTTTTGTCATTTAACAACACAAAATAAACAGTACAGAACAACAACAACAAAAGTCCTAAACTTTATCCTTTACCAGCAACATACTCAATAGTGTTGATGATTCAGAGAGGTATATGTGATTTGGGCAACATAAAAATTAAGATTTTTTGTTGGAAATAACTGAGAGAAAGTTAATGATTATGCCATCAATTTACTAGTTTATGTTTTCCAAGAAGATCAAAAAACCAGTCCAGAACTTGTGGAGCCTGTCCTAAAACCCCCTCCAAATCCTTCAGTGGTCCAGTCCAAATTGTGATTGTCAGCTGTCACCTATTGCGACATCTTGTCACTTTGAAAACTGGGTTAAATGGAGTAAAACCAGTAGTTTTGTATAAACTAAAAGCTGTTACCCCTTCATATTAACCCAATTCTTTCTTTACTGAGCTTATCCTGTGTTTCACATGAATGGAACCAAATAGTAAACTTCCTGATCATATCATATGGAAGGCTAACTTTTGTCCTCAGCACTTTGTAGTGTAACTCGTATCTCCGTAAATCACTTGATCAGATTACAGTAACTTCTAGAAAAAGAAATACTGTACTGTAGATTCATTCCTTTTTGCGGGCTGTATTTTCATGGTAGGAGGGGAAAATACTTGAGTACTTTTGACAAAGTGTTCAACAAAAGTTAGTTTATCAGACTACTGTAAATGCATTTGCGTTTGCTTGGTTTTAGTTTCATGCTAAGGAGAAAATGGAGTGGTTTTGAGTTTGCGGCAGCGCTGTAGGCACATACTGCTACAGTATTGGACAAAGATGTCCGCGGTGGTTTAAAGTTCACGGTGAAACAGTAGCCGCGAAAATCGCACTCATAAAACCAAGGTGAACCTTTCTGCATTTACATGTACAGTATCACTGTATCATACACAGTTTAGTATAGTGTATGTGTATAAATGACCATGTATAAATCTATGATACTCCTACCATCTGTGCAGGTGTTTGTTATTCATTGGTCTGATTCCTAATTGTGTCTTTTGATATACACTGTCTGTCCGCTGTACATGTATTACTAAAAAGATCAGCATATCGTTATACTAAAATAGAAAAATAGGACATATTTTTGAATGTGACTGTCCTTTCTCCTTTTAGATTGTTTTTCGTAGAAAAGAATTTACTTATTTTCATAGCACAGGTTTGGGTTTACTTTGTGTGTGTGTGGGCAGAATGCATGTGACTGTCCCATTTAGAGAAATGACTGCATGTTTCCATCTTTTTGGTGTGCTTCCCTTGTGTTATGTACACATTGCTGCCTTGTATTGTATACTCTGATTATTGCAACAATCCAATGACCCAAGCCAGCATTGTTTCCTGTTTCAGTGTTTGTTTCTCTTGACAATAATGAGGCTCACACAAACCAGGTAAAACGTTTGACTAGCTACATGTAAAAAGTATCTTTTCACTTGCTCCTAGTGGAACAAAAAGAAATAAGACAAAACGATTTAAAACCACAAGCATAATCTCCCATTTTGTAGACTTCTCCACACATTTGATACATGGATTGTAGATGTACAGTACTGTAGTACAGAAAGGATAGCCAGTGGCCCGTACTTCCCTCGGGACACATCTGTCACACTTCATCATGTGTCCACCAGGACTTTTCTTTCTCCTAACAGCTTGCTGAGAAATCTCCATGCCTAATGGATTTCTCCCCAAACAGTTTCTGGAATTTCCAGCTAGAAAGGGGTCATGATTTCATTGCTCCTTGCTCCTTGTACAACATGTGGCTTGGCAAGCTTCAAGACATTTCTTATCACTTGGGTGATTTTAATGAATAAAGATGCAACGAAACATCAAGCATGTCTTATAAAATGTAAGCTTCAGAAATTTTCAGATACAGAATTTAATTGCTCTTCATAATCATATGTGTGTTATATAATATCTTAGTCTTGCTGTCTCAAAAAGCACAGCCGATGTGGTCATGTGGTCAGGATTGATGAGTTGGAATCAAAAGGTTCCGGGTTTGAATCCAGCAGGCTCCAAATGTTGTGCCCTCGGGAAAGGCACTTTGTACCTTTTCTGCTCGACTCAGGTGAAAACAAGAGTTCCACGACCTCATATCTCCATGAACAATTCTATCCATGCAAATGACTTACACATTTGCATAATCTATGCTTGGTCATAAACACCTTTATCTAACTTACACATGTTGCAATATTGACAGTCCTATAATTTTCCAATTAGATGAATTATGGTGTTTTTGCATTGATTATGCAAATTATGAATTTATTTGCATAATTGGTATCTGTTGATGCTCCACTTTCCATAAACTACATATGTTACATGTATTTGAGTCTGATAATGAAAAACACTGCAAATATAGATTTTCCTCATTAGCTATGCAAATTAAGTCACAATTAGCATAACTTGCACTACATTATGTATATCTCTGTCTAAGCTACCTGCATACTAAATATCATATTGACAGTCCTATAAGTTTCCAATTAGATGAATTATGGTGTTTTGCATTAATTATGCAAATTAGGAATTTATTTGCATAATTGTTGTCTCTTGATGTTCCACTTTTCATAAACTACATACGTTGCATGTATTTGAGTCTGATAATGGAAAACACTGCAAATATAGATTTTTCTCATTAGCTATGCAAATTAAGTCCCAATTAGCATAATTTGCACTTCATTGTTTATATCTTTATCTAAGCTACCTGCATACTAAATATCATGGAAATCCATTGTTCCTTTGTTCAGTTATTCTCCTTAGAAGATTTTAACAAAAATGCTCCTGCAGTTCCAGAGGAAGCTGCTAGGGGGCCCAAACCCACACCACTTCTTTATTACATCACAAGCTATCTGCCACCCAAAAATCAAGACCACAGCACGTCCAGGTCAAAAGATACAAAAATTGAAGTTCTGCTGCAGTACCAAGGTCACATACCAGGGGGCCCAAAATTGACCTTGAACTTCGGCTTCACAACACCTGCCCACATACCAAATATCATCGTAATCCATCAAGAGGTTCTTGAGTTATGCTGACTACAGTAGTGCGGAAACACAAACAGACAAACAGACAAACACACACACAGACACACCCAAAACTATATCTCCATTTTTCATGGAGATAATGAGTACCTAGCTTCAGTTGGGGACATCCTCTCGGATGGTACGTAAAGACTGAGTTTCCGTGTTTGAGGAGAGCTGCACCTCACACCTCAAGATCTCATCACACTTATTGAAAATAGTAGGACTCCACCCTGAATTCCCGATGTGAATGGATCAAACCTTACATTACAGTCCGGTCTTACGCAGCTTGTACCAACCGTACAGAACTGGTGTTACGCCTACCGGTTATGCGAAAAGAACGACATGTTTTGTCTGAAGGCTTCTTCAAGAGCGCTGCGGTTTCTTGTTAGTGCAGTTGGGTCACCTGTTGGGTACTTGAGATGTGTGCTAGGTGTTGACTGGGTCAGGTGAAAACCTCAAGTGGTCTTTAAAGTATTCCTTAGACAGAAATAGTTCAGCAAGGATCATGGGAAAGGGGTACAGTGTTTTCGAAGCTGCCACTGTTGATGCAAATTTTCCAGTTGTCGTTCTGTCCTTTGTTATATCCCTAATCGTAATATTCTTACATGTTATGGGTTTTGCGTTACTAATATGACTGTAAATCATGACATTTTTGTGTTACTGTACTTTTATTTTTGCAGTTTTCCTAGACACAGAGGATATGGGTCTGACCTGTTACTACATGCACTGTTTGCATAATTGCGAAAACCTCTTTTCCCCGAAATAAAACCACCCTGATTTCATAAATGCATATACAATATACTATTCATGCAGTTTCCAAGAAGTCCTTTTAGAGAAGGCGGAAATTAAAAACCTGTTGTTATACCCAAGGGACTAGAGTGGATAATATGTAGTATCAAATGGGTTTCTCTTTGTACTGTAGTCTTTTGTTAAAAAAAAAAGGTTTTTAGAATGCTTTTTTGGGGGTCAGTGTTCTCTTACTAGTTTGTTGAAACAGATGGAAGCCTAAGTTTCTATCTTATTATCTCCATGAAAAAAGGCTTTTTCATGAGATACTGTTTTGCTTGCGTTTGGTTTCTGTGTGTATGTATGTGTCACCGGACGCTTAAAGTCGCCATAACTGTAGAAGCTGTACATGGATTGAATTGATTTTTGGTATGTGGGTGGGTGTCAGGTGGAGGAAGGTCAAAGTTGATTTTGGGCTTCCTGGCATGTGTGACTGGAACTGCAATGGCGTATTTGTTAAAATCTTAAATGTAGAAGAACTGAAGAGTGGATGGACAGATCGTCATGTTCTTTGGTACACAGGTAGGTTAGACCAAGTGGTACACACTTAAGTGCAAACTATGCAAATGAGACCGAATTTGCATAAGTTAGGAGGTAAATCGTTTGCATGTGTGTCGTCGGATGCTTAAAGTCAGCATAACTGTAGAACGTGTAGATGGATTGTAATGATATTTGGTATGTGGGTATGCGCTGGGAGGAGAATGGTCAAGGTCGATTTTGGGCCCCCTGGTTTGTGTCCCTGGAACTGCAATGGCCTATTTGTAAAAATGTTCTAAAGGGGTTTAACTGAAGAGAGGAACAACAGATTTTCATGTTATTTGGTATGCTGGTAGGTTGGACGGAGATGTACACACTGAAGTGCAAATCATGCGAAGTTATTACCTTCGTCGACGAAATGGTTTCGTCGACAAGGTTATTCGACGGTGCTTGTCTGTGTGTCTGTTAGTGAACAGAATAAGTCGAGAACGCCTGGATGGTTTGTTGTCGTAGTTGGTGTGTCGGTGTGTATGTGGGACATCTCAAGATGATTAGATTTTGGGCGAAGTGTTTTGCATAATTAACGAGAAAAGTGTAAAAATGTGTTACATTGTATGCTGAAGTATGAGTAGAGTAGAGTAGAGTGTACGTGTTGGCTGTGTTATTCCAATTTAAGGCGTCATGGATAGGGGCAAGGGTCCTGAGGGGTCATATTGGAGGCAGGAAACGTCAGTTACACAAATTGGCTGTCAGCCAGCTGTTGGCATTGGCAAGGTAGTCTCCAAGCAGACGTATGGGTTGGCTATAGCAGGGGCAGGTTTTGCTTCAGACTTTGAAAGGGAATTACTCAAGAAGGGCTTGGTGGATGGTCATAAATTTTTGTAAGTACATAGCTTGAGTGCTGATGTACATGATTAGATACTTATTATGCAAATCAGTATCTAATTTGCATGATTAATGAGGAAAGTTTATACATGCATCAAAATATAGGACTCTCAAACATGTGACATATGTAACTGAGGAAGAGAGAAATATTAATAGATATCAGCTTTGCAAATGAGAACCTCATTGACATAATTAATGAGAAAAACTATAACTCGAGATGGTCTTGATGGATGGTCATGATTTTTGGTATGTAGATAGCTTACGTGATGCTTTGTATGATTGGATGATAATTATGCAAATCAAATTCTAACTCACATGATTAATGAGGCAATTTTAAAAATCTGCTGTGTTCCATGATATGACTATTCAAATATGTGACATTTGTAACTAAGGAAGAGAGGAATGTTGATAGATAGGAAATATGCAAATGTTGGCCTAATTAGCATAATCAATGAGAAACTACTATAATTCCATACTAGTAAATGACGGTAATTTCATACTTGTGGCATTAGGAAGTTGTGTGAATGTGAACACCATGGAATCAAATTATGCTAATAAGGAGGGAGCTTATTTGCATGATTGATGATAAATGTTAGCATAACCTTCTTTGTTAAGCTCATAGTCATAACAAGGAGGTTTGGACAACTTATGTTATTTGGGTGAAGAGGGTCAACTGGTATTATTGATGATTGATGAAAAACACTCCTAATACGTCAGTCATAAAGGTCAAAATCATTTGACGAAGGTATGAGGTCGTAGAACTCTTGTTGTATTTGTGTGTGTGTGCACGTGTGTGTATGTTTGTGTCACCGTGTTTGTATGTATGTGTCACCGGGCGCTTAAAATCAGCATAACTGAAGAACGTGTGGATGGATTGAAATGATATTTGGTATGTGGGTAGGTGCTGGGAGGAGAAAGGTCAAGGTCGATTTTGGGCCCCCTGGTATGTGTCACTGGAACTGCAATGGCGTGTTTGTAAATATTTTCCAAGGAGAATAACTGAAGAAAGGAGCGACAGATTTTCATGTTATTTGATACGCAAGTGGGTTGGGCAGAGATGTACAAACTGAAGTGGTAATTATGCAAATTTGGACTGAATTTGCATAAGTAATGAGGAATATCTACTTCTCCATTGTGGGTATGGGCTTTGAGGTCACATCTGTTGAATCCATTGGTCTCTTATCTAGGGCGAGTATTCCCTAATTCCCAACAGCTGGTGGTTCCGCTGCCCAAAACCAAGTAGATGTAAGGGTGGTAACTCTACTAATGGTGTTGCAGAAAGTTAAATGTACCTTTTGTTTCATAGTACGGATGTTATATTTAAAATGTAGGTACCTTTAGAACAGGTGAATACACCTGACAATAATTTATGCTAATGAGGACCTAATTCACATAATTTATGCATAATCATGTATTTCCCTAACCGTAAAAGCTGTGGCTGTCATATGTGAGATGTAGGTACCACTAGGAAAGGTGAATACACCTGGACATAAATTATGCTAATGAGGACCTCATTTGCATAATGTATGCAGAAACTTGTATTTCCCTTACCATAATAGCTGCAGATATCATATTTGAGATGTAGGTTCCTTCAGGAAAGGTTAACACACTTGTCCATGAATTATGCTAATGAGGACCTCATTTGCATATTTTATGCGTAAATGTGTATATCTCCTACCGTAAAGGCTATGGATGTCATATTTGAGATTTTGGTACCATTAGGAAAGGTAAAAAAGCCTGGCCATAAATTATGCTAATGAGGGCATCATTTGCATAATTTAGGCATATCCCTTGCCGTAAAGGCTACGGATGTCATATTTCAGATGTAGGTAATTTTAGGAAAGGTGAACACACATGGCCATAAATTATGCTAATGAATATCATTTGCATAATTTATTCATAAATGTGTATTTTCCTTACCGTTAAAGCTACGGATGTCATATTTTAGATGTAGGTACTTTTAGGGAAGGTGAATACACCTGTCCATAAAATATGCTGATGCGGACCTCATTTGTATAATTTAGGTATAACCTTGTATTTCCCTTACTGTAAAGGCTACGGATTTCATATTTGACATGTAGGTACCTTTATGAAAGGTCAGAAAACCTGGCCATAAATTATGCTAATGAGGAGTTTTTGCATAATTTATGCATAACCCTTACTTTAAAAGCTACTGATGATATATTTCAGATGTAGGTACCTTTAGGAAAGCTGAACACACCTGACCATGCTAATACAGACCTTGTTTGCATAATTTATGCAGAAACTTCAGGATTCCCTTACACTACAGTAAATGCTAAGGGCGTCATATTTGAGGTGTAGGTAACGGGAGGGGAATATCCTGCATTTTCCCGAAAATGTTGCCTTTCTAGGTTCTATTACGTGGATACCCTCTGGCACACAAAACAAAACAACCAGCGGCAACAACAAATAACTAGGGAAAATAAACACATCTCATATAAAAACAAATTTCATGGAGATTTTGGGTCTTCGGACTCTTGTTACTATCTGAGACCTTTCTACTGAAATTGTATTAGCAGACAAGAATGATATCACTCTAGGTCATCAATATTGAAATGATATTGGATTTATGGTAGTGTCTTCTATTGTCTGCGCTGTTTTGGCAACATGAACTGATGTACAGGAATTTTTTAATGAGAGTAGCTGCTCTGTAGTTGCCGAAATGAAGACTTAATCCTATCAAGGATGGTTATTTTGATGAATAATTTATAATTTTGACACTGCGTTGTATAACTATGATTAGGATAAAGCCTTGAGTCGAGTAGATGCTGACTATAATTAGTATAAAGTAGACTAAAAAGTCAGGCTCTAGTCTAAAGATTCATCCCATATCAACAATATAAAAAAGCTTTATGATATTTATACTACTAGTCTACCCTTCCTTCTATTTACATGTACCATGATGTAGTCTTTCTTTTCATCTTTTCTGTTTATCTATAATGGCAGACAGGAATACTTAATAAAAGAGAAAAATTTTAACATTTGTACTTAGTATTAATGTTACAATTTTTCTCTTTTATTAAGTATTCCTGTCTGCCACCCCTACCCTTAATATTGCGCAACAACTTTGTTGATCTTAAGGATTAGTCGGCTTGTGGTAAAACTGGAGGTGGTATTACCTGCAGTGAATTGTTTGCCTCAGGTGGGCAGTTCGAAGCATTGTTAAAGGCTTAAGGTACATGTAGCTAATGAGTGACTAAGTCAGTTGCACTTGGTGCAGAACAAATTTACACAGGGACAAGGTTGGTAGCACCTGTGCTAGGTCACCTGGTGGAATGTCCTCCTAGGGTGCACCTGAGGGGGCGTTGTTTGGGACATACCTTAAGAGTCACCTTAAGGAATCCTTGTCCTTTTGATAGTCCCCAAGGAGCAATTCAAGCACTTAACGCAAGTGATATGTAATAGAGGGTTATACTATAGATGGGAAGGTACAGTTTTGTGTGGGGCTGCAGGTTATTTTTCAAGGAAATAGGCACGAAATACCCACACATTTTTTCTATACTTCATTGTTACCATTTGAAAAAGGTTTTACTTCTTTCAGTCTGTGTCATAAAAATCCCCTTTCACTCATGAAAGCAGCCTGACTCGCTAGTAATACTAGTATGCTTACAATGTTGTGTCATCTTCTTTTGACAATGTCTCCTCATTTTCTAGAGTATATGACAGGGCTGTCTCCAGCTTTTATTTTTTTCCATACCACTCATTGTTTGGGAGCCAATGTCTTGAATTTTCCTTGTTAAATTTGTCATTTTAAGCTTACGATGATACATTTTCATCAATTTCATGTCATTAAGTTCAGATTTTGGGATGGACAAAATAGAATTTTTCCCCGTCCCAACAAGCAAATTTCCATCCTGAGACGGAGGGACGGGTCCTGGAGACAGCCCTGGTATATGACATACTTATCACGAATTACCGTAATCTCAGTCAGATGATGTAGGAAAAGATGCCTTTTTTGTTCGGTAAAGCTTCTAATTCAATGCTGGTCTAAGGACATACAGGAACTAAGGATTTTTTCCCTTTGTTACAAAATAGGATTGGGATTTTCACACCAACAAGTGGGATGTAGCAGGTGACAGGTGCACCATCTGTTTAATAAAATCTTCCCACACCTTCCCGTGAAAAGGATGGTCCCATAGGCCATTTCCGTTTCTATAGCCCTCAGGCCATATGATATAGTTGTATATAGTTGGCGCAACATAATTATGAATATACAGAACTCTTTCTTTACATCTCTGTGCAGGCCATATTTATCTTGTATTGGCCCTAGGGCCATAAAAATTCAATGATTTGTTTATTACAGTTTTCTGGCATTGACATATGTATGTTGAATGGTCGAACAGTTTTAAAGAAAAGTTTAATACTAATAGGGTGCGTCAAATATAGCCCCAAAAACAACTGTAAGTGTAATGGAAGAGCATACTGTAAGTTATGAAATATTTGCTGTGGTTTAAATGTTTACAGGCTCTCACTGCAAGTAAGTAGCATACTGTGAACATGTGCCGTTTCTACAGCAGTCTTGAACAGCAAACCTAAAGACACTGCAAACTTGTTATTTTCACCTTGCCGCAAGATTTAAGTGCCGCAAACTTAGAATTATATTTACAGTCACCAGGCACTGTCCTGTTCAGTTTTGTTTAGAGTAGTGGAAAGTGGCGGTAAGAGAAACCCTGGGATCCATCCCAGCCAAGTGTTCCAGTTTGCAGAGATGGTTTGGAGCCAAATGAAAAAGTAACGCGTATTGAGCGCTGCCCTTTCAATCAGGGAGTGATGGTGCTGGGTCGTATCACTCCACAGTTACTGGAGCAGAGAAAGCAATTTGGGGCAGGGAAATGCAAAGTCACCCATGGCCTGGATACAGAAACATCCTACCAGGCTTACTTGTAATTTCTCACACGTCCAGAAGTGTGGTAATTGAAATCTGTACCTCAGCTTTTCCGCCAGACGTGTTTGGCGTCTTTAGGACGATATTTTTGGCAGCAGGCGCCTTCAAATGTGTCTATGGGCGCCCTATATATTTTTGGCAGCAGACGCCTTCAAATCATGTGTACATGGGCACCCTAATATATTTTTTGTCAGAACGTTGACACTGCCTTAAAACTTTGGAGAAGTTGCATTGAAACAGTGTGTATATGATCTATGACTATAGTATTAGTTTTGAGTTGAAATTTTCCTCTGATTATGATGATGTGGAAAATAGCATTTCAAAAGTTTAGAAATCCCAGAGGACATCCTAGATTTCTATTGTCTTCTGAGCTCATAATGATACTATTTTTATTAGATACATTGTAAAGTAAGAAAAGTTGCAGTGTCATTCCTCTATCAATTTTTCTTGTACAGAAGTTGCAAATACTTGAACATGAGTACTGTATGCAGAATCATGTTTATTTTACTCGTGTAGGAAAGTATCATGCTTGTGTCTCGTGATTTGGCCAGGCATCCCGGATTTTCACATCAAAAGCTTTCAGCACAGCAGTCTGAGAAGGAAGGAAAAGATTGTGATTGTCTTTGTTTAGTTGCCAAGAATGAAGTCATGCCCTGGAGCTCAACTTGGCTTGAGCTGAAAGGGCTTTCGGTAAACAGTCATGTTTTTTTTCTTGAGGGATGGTCTGAATCTTAATCTAAAACTTTAAAGGAAAGCGGAACATATCTTTGGTAAAGAAATTCTTAAGGTGTAAACCATGACGATAGCTTTGCAGTGTGTCTCCTAGAAATGTTGTTAGAAATGACCTTATTGGCATTTGAAAAACGCTATATTGAAAATATGCAGGGATGTGCGCATTGACCGGGAGGATGCATGATATGAGCTATAGATCTATACTTGTAACCACATCAAGGAACAATAGCCTTGGCTTTTCATGTTGAAACTATCTTTCTGAGGTCTCAGTCACAAGTCCAAGTGTAACGAAACATGCTGTATGCTTGTTTAGGTAAGCTTTAAGATAACCAGGTTTTGTTGTAAAGGTGTCATAAATCAAATGTCAATGTCATAATAATTGCATAGGGAACTCGTACAGCACCAACCAACCAACCAAGCTATAGCTACCAAACAGCCTGTATCTTCAGGTGAAATATACTCCAATCTCCATATCTGGCTGCCTGCCATGTCTCCGGTGTAGCTAGGTTGTAAATATCCATATCCATAGGTGCCTTGGGGGTGAAGTTGTGAGATTGGTATTGAACTACACAGCAGTTACAGTCTACAAATGTAGCTGCAGGTAGACTTGTGTAGACATGGGGATAGATCTAAGTCTTTCCTGGCACAGTTGTGCTCTTTGAAACTACCTTTTGGAATAATACTCAAGTTATAGATCTGTATCTGTATTTATATAGCCAGTAGAGTAGGAACCATCCTATCATGATTTACATTTTAGTGACATTTGCATATACGATCCTAATGAGTTATTGTCCTTGCCATTGGCATAACACACCAGCTTTTCAGGCATACTGCGCGGCAGCAGCTGGTTATATCACACTTAACGATGTGTGAAGTTCGTACAAGCTTCTTCCCCTTCTAACATTTTGACATTTCCCCATGACCTATACTACAGTATGGTAATAACCTATTTTGTGGATGACCCAGTGCTTTGAAGTTATTTACTTTCCCTTTATTTGTCAGCTGCAGCTTTGTTGTCTGCAGACATTGCTCCAGAACCATCTGTACCGCGTGTGGTCATCCCTCTCTACTTCCGACTGTTGACAAACATGTCCCTGTGACTACTCTTTATTCCGTCACAAGCTGCGATCATGGTTCCCTTTGAGGAAGCCCTACGTTTACACTTCCCTAGTCTCGGAGGAAGTTTCCAATCTGTCTGTTTGTGTGTACTATGTGTGTGGGGGGGTTTCTACAGTTCTTATGGTACACAGGCAGGGCTGTCTCCACTTTAAAAATTTTTCCATCCCTTTCACTGTTTGGGAGGCAGTGTTTTGTTTTTCGATCTTAAATCTGTCATTTTAAGCCTACAAAAATGCATTTTCATCAATTTCATGTCATGAAGTTCCCATTTTGGGGACGGACAGGGTGACATTTTTTTTTGTCAGGAGCAAATTTCCGTCCTGGGACGGAGAGACGGGTCCTGGAGACAGCCTTGTACACAGGTGTCTGCCACATTGTCGCTGTATCCATAGACCTTTTTCGCAGATCCGAAAAGATCTGTCAGAACTAGGTTTTATACCAGAACTAGGTTTTATACCAAACCCACTACTATTACTATGTAATTTGTGCCCTTGGATTCTTCATTTGAAAAATGTTATCTGCTTTGGATCCGACCGCCCGATGAAAATATTGTGGACAGTCTAGAAAACGTCCTGAAAATGACTCCTCTGTCATTGTCTACCAATACAATCAATCAATAACTATCAAGGCTGCCACCATTGAATGTAACTTTTACATTAGTCTAATCTAGTCTTCTACCAGATGCCTTTGGGAATCACCCGTGACAGAAATTGATGGTTCTGTCTGCGAATTTGATTGCGACGGTCAGATTTAGTCAGTAAAACCACTTTTACCTGTCAGTGTTCTATGCTACTATCACAGGTGGGGTGTATGAAAAATGCAATCAATAGCTGTGCCCCCTATGTATAATTGATAAGTGTGGCATCAAAAGACCTTTGGATGTTGATAGCTGATTTAATGGACAGTGGTCAGAGGATTTTTCACTAGGGATGGACCATAGAGAATCATGGGGGTGTGCTACTGTAATCGTAAAGAAACTGATCATAAAGACTTTTTTCTGTACCATAATTCTGCATCAAAGAGATATTCTATATAGCTTCCTGCACTTTCTTTTGTACACAAATTTGTGATGTGTATAAAGCCTTTGGATTTTAGTTAGAATGAATGAAACATGCATTGTTCAACACCTAAAATTACTTTCAGATGTTTTGAAATAAACTCTTTTTCCGGCCCGCATCACAGAGATATAGTACATGTACATAACTTCTTTCACTTTCTTTTGTATACAGATTTTTTTATGTACATGTATAAGCCTTTGTATAGTTTGTTCTTCAATTTTAGTTACATGAAGGAAATAAGCATTGTGCAATTCCTAAAATTACGTTCAAAATTCCTGAAATTCACTTTTATTGTATAGATATGTACCTAATGAAAGTTGTTGTTGTTTTTCTGTACAGGTGACACACAGAGTGACTGGTCAAGTGATGGTGCTAAAGATGAACACCAACAGCAGTAACCGGCCCAACATGCTGCGGGAAGTACAACTCATGAACAGACTCTCACACCCCAACATACTCAGGTAATCTCAGACTAAAGTCAGAATCATCACACAGGCTTTCAAATTCTTAAACCTTTTCATGGAACCTATTGCATGCTGGGGGATGCAGGGCACTATGGGTAGCTTCGCCATCTGGATCAAATTCCGTGGATCCTGGGGCCCTAGTTCGATCCTAGGGTCGGCTCAGCTCGGACATGTTGTAAGGGATCGCATTAGTCATTTTGGATGGTGATGTAAAGCCGGCGGCCCCGTGTATGAGGGAGCTTCGGTGTAAGCCTCAAGCATCAAACCTATACATGTAAAAGAACCCAACACACTTATCAAGAAGAGTAGCCGCATTGCACTACAACTACCTACTTGAAAAAGCATCATGCTTCACCTCAATTGAGGATGACTGCTTTACCTTTTATTGGTAGCTGGGGCAAACAAAGCCATTACCATGACAACCAAACCAGATTCAACATTTGCACTTGTTTGCTCCCCTGATCTACCCATGGTTCCCCACATCTCCCAGCATGCAATATGATCCATGAAAGGTCTATGAACATTCTCAGTAGGAAAACAAATGGAGATTGGTTCATCCTGTTATTAAGACATTTCCAGATGTAGTAGCTTGTGGTTGGATGTTGGCCATAGTAACATATAAGAATTCCTAGGAATGGATAAGCAAATGTCTGTACAATAAAAGATAATGTTCGTTTAGTATGAACAGAAGAGGTTTCTAGACTCAGCAGTAGCAATTTCCTTGGCATTACCCATCAAATTCTCCCAAGAGAAATTGCTGACTTAGTCGTAAAACAGGCATCGTACTTTGCCAGCCTGTTCCTGTCCATAAAGGAGGATCCTAAGTCTATTTGGAAAGGATCCCAAGATAGTTTGGAGGCTGTGGAAGTTGATTGTATTGGCTTGCTGCTCGGACGGTTTTTGGATGACCAGGGCTTCATTATTCACTTGTGTCCACAAATCTCAGCCATAGTCTAGTCTGGAGGAGTTGTCTCCTGTCCAAAGTCAAGGTCTGAAAGCTGCAGCCTCAGCGTTTATTTATAGATTCTACCGGTTTGTTTTCCACAGGAGTCCAGGCAACCCAAAGTTTGCACAGACAGACTTCCTCCTGTTTTAGTTTGATGTCGCAACATCGCTCTTCTTACCTTGTTCCCATATGTCTCCTTTTCCACAGATTCATGGGAGTGTGCGTCCATGAGGGCCAGTTGCATGCACTGACTGAGGTAAGTTTAACTATCCTTTTTTTTACAAAGTATAGATGGAAGTTTGACTGATTTTGTCTTTTTACAACTTTAGAGATCTTTTTTCCTATGATATTGTGGAAATATCCTTGGTAACATGAAAGAAGAAGAAGAACACGTCAGCATCACATATGTTATGTACATGTTGCATGACCTATTGCAAGCTAAAGGTTACCTCTGTTGACCCATACGTGAAGTTAACTACATAACGCTGTGCACCTGCTAATAGAAGAAAGACAACAAGCAGAGAGAGAGGTCCTTTCTAATGGTTTACATGGTAATTTGCTGGATAAGCATCACGGTTGCTGAGTCTCTGAAGTAAAAACACCAAGAAAGGGATGGCAGTCGGCCAAGCTCTCTTTCCTCTTAACTGTGTGGGCGAACAGAGAATACCCAGCAGTTACTGCTACTTAGATTCTTAATGGACTCTTAGATGTGTTCTATGCACAAGATTTACAGGCATCAGTATCTATATAATGGTATTGCTCTGAAGTGAATGGCTTCGGCTTTTAAAGAAATGCAAACCCGGCTGACTTAGAGTTACTGTAAATGCAGAAACGTTCACGGTGGTTTTATGTTTGCGGTTTTCGTGGTGAACTTTCAGCGTACTTAAAACCACCTCAAAATTTTTTCCCCACCTATGACTGTAGCTTTACTATTATTTCAAATGTGAACTTAAAACCATCGTGAACACACCATTTTCTGCCTACTGCGAAATAAAAACCATGCAAACTTAAATGCATTTACAGTAGTCCCATGCAACATTGACGGTAAAGTGGGCACTATATTTGTGACCATTGCTAAGTGCTACCATCAGTTTGCCATGTTACAAGGCAACTGTATTGGTTGTGTGATTGTTATGTCTTTTGAAACAGTTACTCTTTCACAGAGGGCAGTGAACCATGTATCGCTAGACACTACTAATAGGTAGCCATCAGACATCTTAGAGAGAGGCCAAGGTTGTTGGATTGCAGATTGTGTTTCAAAGCGAAAACCCTCTCGGTACAAAACTTTGCTGTAATAGATCTACCAGGAGGGATTTAAAAACAAATTCGAAAACAAGGGAACAAAAAAAAATTCTCAGCCAAGGAAAAAGCTGACAGAACAATAATGCTAAGAAAATTGAAGACTGGCATGACTGGATGAACAGAGAGAAAAAATGCTGTAAGTCTTGAAAAATGTGCACGGTTTTATTGTCGCAAAATCATGACACTGAGAAAATGGGTTTTCGTTGTTTTACTCCTGTAGTACAGAATCGTGTTCATGTCAACCACAAATTTAAGACACTGCGAAAAACCCCTTTCCCCATGAAAATTAGTAGTGAATTTGCAGCAGAACTGTCCAACCTTCCCCCCCCCCCCAGGGTGATTACTCTTAGACTGTCCCTAAGATCCAGCCTCAACTTGACTTGGCGCCAGGGCGACCGTCCATCGTCTGTCCCTGTCTGCCCGTCTTGTTTGATCCAAACCAAAGCCGACATTGTGGAAACACCAGCTCTGCGCATGGCCAACTGCTTACAGTTGACAGCAAGCGAAGGTGCCAAGTGCAGTGATGAGTCCCAGTAGACAGTTTGGACCAAGGCTGTCTCCAGCTTTTAGTTTTTTTCCGTCCCACTCATTGTTTGTGAGCCGACATTGTTAATTTTTACAGTTAAATCTTTCATTTTAAATCTTACATTTCCATTAATTTCATTTCATGAAGTTCAGATTTTTGGGACGGATGGGGTGGAATTTCTTTCCGTCCCGACAAGTTAATTTCTCATTTTCTGTCCTGGGACGGAGGTATGGGTCCTGGAAACAGCCCTGGTTTGGGCCTTGGTTTAAGGGCCTTAGAATAAAGCTGTTCTGTAGTGCAAAGCTATCATGTGGACAAGTATTGCTTCTTGCATTTTTTACCTTCTCCCTGCTGTTCCATGCCATAACCAATACAAATTTGGTACCAAACAGCTACCCTAGCAGGCTGAAGGATAGAAATCGGAACCAATCAAATGTCTTTTATCTTTTCAGGTTGCCATGTTTATGACTTTACAAGATTTTATAATCAATATAGTTTGCACCATACATTTACTAATACAAAAGGTTCTTCCATGTTTGGTTAGTCCCTGTCCCTCCTGTTAAGGTCAAAGGGTAAAAGTGTTTGCTGAGGCCGAAGAGCGGTGTCATACGTACCCTTGTACCAAACGTTAGCTTTCATGGACTTATAAACAGACTTAACTCTCATCTGTCATACTATATATATAGCAGACATGGAGACTGGTATAGGTGGAACCAATTGTTATCCCTATGTTTGCCCAGAATGTTGAGAGAAAGACAAAGTCCAGTCTTGTTCGTTTACCTTTAGATTAAAAATTTTAGAAACTGTTGGGATATATTTTGTGGTAAAAGTATGTCAGAGGATTGTCACTTGTTCTACAAAAGTCCTGTGTAGAGTTTATCTAAGTGAAATTTGGACTGGGACTTTAAACTTAAACCAACAACCACCAATAGCAGTTGCCCAAATATTACTAAGCCGGTACCTTGGTACAGAAGTCCATGTGCTAAGGTCCTTGTGTTAATATTTGCATACCGAGCTTTGACATTACTGCATCAATATGTGCAAGTCTGTGCAAGTTGTAAGGACTCAATCTGTCTGACTGGAGTTTAAGGAATTTTAAAAAATGAGGTCAAAAACATGAAAGTTTGGACTTTGCAGACGTTTACAAATTTCGTCAATAGTTTGGTTCCTATATTCTACATGTACATATCAGTAGCGT
The DNA here is from genome assembly GCF_035083965.1 of Branchiostoma lanceolatum. Taxonomy (NCBI): domain Eukaryota; kingdom Metazoa; phylum Chordata; class Leptocardii; order Amphioxiformes; family Branchiostomatidae; genus Branchiostoma; species Branchiostoma lanceolatum. The sequence continues at coordinate 6,097,497 of NC_089732.1, read as the reverse complement.
GTGCTACTGTATATGCAAAGGTGTGCATGTGTACATTTAATATATACGGTCATGTTGATAATCCATCTATTGAAGGATTGCCTCTCTTATCAAGTTATACATTTACAACATACCTATATTAAGAGTATCAAAGTTCTTTATTCTAACCAAGGAGTCATTTTCACCAACCTGATGAAATTATTCCCAGATAGCTATATTGGGGCTGACTTAGAGTTGGACACAACAATAAACACTTCATTGGAGGGTAACGTAACGTAATATGCTTAGAGAAAGACAAAGTCCAGCCTTGTTCGTTTACCAAAGAATAGAATATATATGAAATCATAGTGATCTGTCCTTCGATTGCTTTACTAATTTTTGTTTTTGTTATAGGCCCTTTTACTACCAATTAGGTTAATTTTACATTCTTTGGTTCTTTTCGTGTTTACGACCAATTACATGACAATAACATTTATGAAGACGCCCATTGTTTTTTTTGATTTGCAGTATAAAGATATGTCCTTTGTATCAAAGAAATTCTCTAACCACGTTTTTATATATGTTGAGAAGGGCGCTATTGCTACATAGAATACATTAAGAACACATCAAGGCAAGAAGAGCTGTCACAGACTGACAAACCTATTTAGATGCAAATTCTCCGGGAAAGCCTAGCTTGAGTCGTCCACTTTCGAAAAGTATAGAGTAAGGATCAACTCGATGGCTCCACAGGCGTCTTCCCGATGTGATGGTGATAGCATGCAAACATATACCTCTTCTGAAGGGGGGACTAGGGTATTAGCGCAGGCGCCCAGACCCCAGGATGAGAGAGATCAGAAGTAAAGAATTAACTTATCCATCAAAGGCCCCTCTTGTTGGTTAAGTGCCAACGCCATCCAACCACTGTTAACCCTTCTATAGCTTCTCACACAATAGGGATGGTTCAAAGAAGATGATGGGTAGAAGAGGTTTTGATGGGAAAGAGAAATAGAAAATCAAGAAAAAACATGCTTAATTCCTGTCTCTCCTAAAAGTTCATGAAAACTTTTACTGTCAATGGTGAAATATTTGTGGTGGCTTTAGCATTTACGTTCATTGATTCCTACTCTCCAAGCAGAGAATGGGTTTCGGCTGGTTTTTGACATGTTGGGTTGGCTAGACAAAAAAAAGATGACAAAGTAGAAAGCCAGACAAAAACGCCTAAAAACATGTAAAAAACCAGCCGAAACCCATGCTCTGCTTGGAGAGTAATTGATCCCCTGGTTTTTATGGTGAGAGGCCTTCTATTGTGTTATGTTGTTTCAACTGTGAACAACTCGTTTCCCCTCTATAGCAAAATCAAGCTCTCGGAAAATAAGTAATTTTTCCAACACCATAACATCCCTCCATCCCTCATAGCCTGCTTTCAGCAAATGTTCTAGTGGAAGCTTTCCACACGCCATTAGATACATTGTAAGCCACTTGATAGAACATTACAAAGCCTGACATATCACTGAGGTCGATAGGGCATTGCAAAATGACTAAGACAGTGCAAAGTAAGAGGTGGAAACATTGGAGAACCAATAACAAATCCTTGCCCTAAACCTAATCCCATACCCTGTCATCCACTTGTAATGGTAGACATTCATAGATAACCTGAATACTGTAAATGCAGAAATGTTCGCGATGGTTTTATATTTGCGGTTTTCGCAGCGACCGTTTCACCGCGAACTTAAAACCACCGCAAACATTTTAGTCAGTACTGTAGAAGTATGTTACTATAGCACTGCCGTGAAGTTAAAACTACACCATTTTCCCCTTAACGCGAAATACAAACCACGCAAACTTAAATGCATTTACAGTACTACTTTTGAGAGAGAGTACACATTTTCAGAATACCTATAATGACCTTGACAAGGTTCATGTAGGTCAGATCTCTAATACTAATAGCCATACATGGCTGAGGACGGTCAATTGCCTGTCGGAATGTAGTCATTTCTGCCGAAGGAGACAGTTTGGAAATGGACATTCGTAATAACGTTCTCCAAATGGGATATGAACAAGAGATGCTTCAGCTAAAAGACACAGACCCCTAAGCGCTTATCAGTCATTCTTCTGTTTTATAATCCCCAACGAGTGCATGTTAGAACTGATACATAACCATAACTGTATGATTAATATCTTCATCTTATTCCCCTGTGGTTCTTGGATACTGATGAATCCAACTGAATATGAAAATTGCTCGAAGTGTTATGCACTGAAAGTACCAAGTGACTTATGAAACACCATCATATATCAGCAAGAAATCCCGGCAAACTGCATCGCAATAAATCAAAGGCTCAATATAGCTGCTGAAAAATCTGTTTGTAAGATTAAATTATACACAAGTTATAAGACAGCTTGTTTTAGGACAATTTCTTAGACTGTAAATTTATTCATATTCGCGGGGATCTCATTTTGCTGAAAGGTTGAAAATAAAGTTTTTGGGTGTTCTAACGTTCGCGGTCGCAACCATACTGTAGCCCACAAACACTTATTCACGGTGCCTTGATTTCGCGTTGGACAGGCGCTGAAAAAAAAACATGAAAATAAAACCGCTGGAAACAATTCAAGACTGACAGTCTCTCAGAAATGTGACATAGAGACTAGAATCATCAATCTACTAGCATGACACGTACTAGGTATAATGAAAAATAGGTTGTTCCAAATACCATCCTCACAAAATCAATCATATCCTACATGTAATGCTGAAGCTTGGACAGGGAATTTGTCACTCATTGTATAATGACGGGGGGTGTTCGGTGATGACCTCACAGAGTGATTGAGAATACCCTCCCAATAGCAAGCAATTTGCCAAGCGAACCACTTATAAATGGGGAGCAAATTGAACGGAAAAATATTATTTCAGTGATTACATTGCAGTTAGGCTGGTAGGAGATAAAAAAATCAATATGCACTTAAAATGCGAGCTTTGCTGGGGATAAGGCAGTCAAATTTAGTGGAGCCATGGGGTTTAAGCAATTTTCCTGATGATATTTTTCAGTGGAACTGCAAGAAATATAAGGGATTATAATTTAGAATATGATTTGCACAATTGCCCAGGTGGGAATTGCCAATTGGTGTTGACCTAAACATCTATCTTTTCTATATATATCTGTAGAATATATGTATGGCTGTATATTATGGCAACCATGGGAAATAAAATGGCTTTAAAGAATTTGACAGCATAATTACCTTGAGACCACCCTTATGTAAGGATGAAATGTTATACAATATGAGAAAATATTTCATGTAATTGATGTTTATTTTTGGTATAACAGATCCCGCATTACGTTAAGTTGCTGTTGTCGGAATCTAGGCCAGATGCATTCTCTCGAAGCACACAAGACATCGCATTTCTATTGATTTCCATTTGCTAAGGTACACGTAGAAGGAAAGTGCGTGTGAGACTTGTAATACCTTGTTCGCTTGGTTAAGCTTCCAATATTGCCAAGGTGTTGCTGTATCAATTATTAAGTGAAAGTGGACAAAGGTGTAGTATTGAAAAAACATTCCTTTTGCTGGACAGGGTTGGGAAAATCATATATAGATTTATGGAGGGTATTTTTATGATGTGTTTAGGATTTTTCCTATTGAAGCGAATTGTATATACTAGTATGTAATATGGTATTTAGCCACACAAATATGGCATAGATATTACTTGGATTGGATACAAAATTACAATATATATTCACATCTGCTTATTCTGGAAATTGGTAACTATATCATTTTAATGTTTATGAAAATTGATGGACAGGCAGGGCTGCAATCCTATTGTAGATCTTGACATTTCTGCAGTGTTGAATAGTTCTTATTCCTTAATTTTCAAATGTCTTCTTGCCCGTTTGAATGGAATAGTCTTAACATCCTATTCCCCATTGATTCCAACAAGGCCAAGAGCTCTTATTTGATTCAATTAGACATCTAATATAGAATTCTGTATATAGGAAATCCATCTATTTCTTTGCCAGGTTCAGTTAGTTAAGTAACAAATTCTACTGCATGATATAACCGTGCTCTTCCAGAATATATGTAAACCCTTTTTTATTTAGTACAGTTTCTAGACATATTGCTTTGTTTTCAAATCATAACCTGATATTTATTGATATCAATTTAATACCTGTATTCACAATATTTTGCTATGTGCTGTAATGCATGTACATGTATCTCTATTACCAAAGCCTGTAGAAGCACACATGTCAGAGTAAGAATTTGAGCAAGCTGTCAAGATGAAAACAGAAGGTTGTATTAAAGGAAAACGTGCATCTTACTACATGTATATTCACTCCCTAAAAATGTTAGCCCTCGGACAAATTGATATTTCAATTTAGCAGTATTTTTTCAAAATCCGATAACCAACACATAAGTTTGGTGTTGCCGAACAAAACGATGAAAGAAATATCTTCTGGAAGGAGAAAAATGGCTACATATATGCAAAAGGTGGTTTTCCAGACTCATAATCCCCTGGTATTTCATGCAGGTACAGGTGCATGTGGTAGTGAGAACAAGAATGATGTATTGCCATGAATATGATGAAGTGGGGGTTATGGTATTTTGGAAACAATGCTAAAGGCATCTAATTTATCATTCCCTATTCTATATGAATATACATGTAAATTGTGATGAGACACACAATATCAATGCCCCGCTTTCCCCTAGATGGTTATCGTCAGGCGACTGTTCAGCGACCAAAGCTGGTGTAGATGTAAAAAGTATAACGGGATTTTTTTAAAGACAACAAAACGCACGAAAGGTTTTCAAAAATTATCTATGAAATTCATTAAGCGATCCGTCAAATCTTTGGTCCCTGAGCTCTTGCTGTCCTCGCTGTTTTAGTAGCAGGGTATATTTTTAGTATTTTACAGGGAGGGGTTGAAGTGTGCCAGGACCATTACTTTGAAAAGTTGCTTGTAACTTTTATGAAGTTTTGTCCCCCTTCTGACCTGTTCTTGCCATCCAATGTATCCATGAGATATACACCATCGTTACCAGGTTTACAGCTGCGGTGGTTGCTAAGCAACGGCGGATATATGTATAGACCAATGGGCTGGGTCGTCTGTCTTAATGAATCGTGCACGCGTCACCATTGTTCGCTGTGTCACCCACACAAAGGGATGGTCTATTGGAATGTGCTGAATGGACATGAAGTCATAAATTATTTGTCTGGTCCTTTGGATATGTCCTTAACCATTATCATGTCCATGAATGTGATATCATGTGTATGAATGCAGTAATTAATAGTGATGCATTTAATAGATATTGAGAGAAACTTGAAGTTGAAGGTCCAGAATACTCTCCAAGCAGAGAGGTTAGTGGAGAAGAGTGACCTTTTTATCATATGCTGTTTTCTGCCGACAGAAAATGGGGCATATGATGTAATGGTCACTATCTTCTCCAAAAACCTCTGCTTGGAGAGTAGGTCCAGTAAAGAACTTAGAGTGCTATGGCAATCATAAATTTAACAATAAATTTTTTTTTTTTTTAAATTTTGCAAGTTCAGTAAAAACAAATACTGAACATTATTATTATGGGCAGTATTTTCCTACGACCATTGCCTAAACCCGTGAAAATCACCTCTACAGAAAGTCACAAGCCTCTTTGATGCCATTTGCAAATGTACCATAATTCACTTACAAGTAATATAAACCCCATTAGCCCCCTTCCATGCATGACCTTTTGGCCGGCAGAGTTCCCACTGATGATGTGTGCGAGATTTTATGCCCTTTGACGGCCATGAAAGTTCAAATAGAAGTAAACATGCAACCTCTGCTTGTCGACCTTAAAAGAGAGCAGTATGGTAAAGAGTGTTGCTCATGACCATGAAATCACCTCTCTCTGCTTAAAGCTTGTAAAAGGTAGTGGATTAAGGATTCAATTCCTGTGGTACATCTATAACTTATAGTATAAGTCATCTCACAGTTCCAAGTGCTCCTTTGTCAGTGATGCATTGTGGTCTAGGTCAAAGTTCAAGATCTCTTCACTAGTAAATATTTCACCCATTGCTGCAACATGATAAAAGGTTTAAACATCAATGAAAGCCATTGAAATGAGTGTTATCCTCTGTTTGTTGAATAAAAACACCTAGACAAATAGAAATTGTCTACCAGCCAAGGAATCTTGAACTTTGACCTAGACCATGATACATCAGGACCGCACATGTGCACTCGGACCACTGAGATGCCTTATTGTAACCTTCCCTGGCAGTGAGACTAGAGTTTGGACCTTTGACCTTGGCATTCTGAAATTACATGTCATCTTGTGTTGATGCAATGGTGCATTTTTAATTTTAGGATTCATGATTTTGATTTCTTTATCTCTAGCTTGCAGAAGATGGAATAAGATTTAGAGTACTACCGATGCTAATCTTCTGGTGTGTTATAGATTGTTAGAGAATGTCTCTAGCTTGCAGAAGATTTAATGGTAGCACTACCAATACCAAGGAGGTCTCCCAATAACCTTCTTGGTATGATAACTCAACGGTATAATATCAAATTCTAATCTTACTGAACATGTCACTCATGGGACATACCGGTACCATCTCTACCTTGTATTAGATTTGATGGTAGCACTACCAAGGATGTCTCCCTATAAACTCCTTGCCAACACTAATATCTTATGAATATGAACCTATCCTGTCTGTATTCCCAACAGTACATGAACAGTGGGAGCCTGGAGGAACTGTTGGATGGACCAGAGTACCTGTCCTGGGTCACCCGAGTCAAGCTAGCTCTGAACATCGCACGGGGTATGACTTATCTTCACTCCAGGGGCGTGTTTCACAGGGACCTCACATCTAAGGTAGGTATCTATCTTTGTTTGTTTGTTCGTTCAGACCCTTGTAGTGCCTAGTGGCACATAGGGCAGCAAGTTTCCTAACTGTTTCTGTAGCAGGGTATATTTTATAGGGATGGGTTGCCAGCCCTTCCTCTTAAATGTGCTCGAGGCACCTCCTTGAACATGGGGCCCCCATTTTAGGTCCCTTCGGAAAGACAGGTGCAGCCCCAACCGAGATGCCCCTCACTCTATCTTGCTCTATATAAACTGAATTTAAAAAGGCTGGATTCATGGATACTCTTGAAATGATGCTATGTTAATGATATGCATATTGTTTCTTTTTTTCCGCAGAATTGTTTGATTCGGACCCATGACGACGGCACATACACGGCAGTGGTGGGAGACTTCGGTTTAGCTGAGAAAATCCCAGATCCAAAGTAAGCATTTGTAATAATATAAAACTATATCATGGTGCTAGGAGTCTAAGCACTCACAGAAAGACAAAATAGATGGATAGATGATTATACTTTCAACACAAACATGGCTCCATACATATTTCCTGTTTTGTAAACCATCCTTGTTTAGAGTGACTTGGATGAATTCACTCTCAAAATGCCAATGCTAATCGTGACCAGAAAATAGTGATACTAACCACATATAAGGTTTTAAAATCTGCTCCGTATTTTATGTACAACTTAATGGTCCACGACTCAAAATATTCTATTGAACCTATTGAATTCCAAATAGCTGCCAAGTTTAAGTTTCAGAAGGCATTGTACATGTATGTGTTTTATCTACTGTTACAGTAATTTCAGAAACCTTTGCAGTGGTTTTATGTTCATGGTTTCACCGCAAACTTAAAGCCATCGCAAACATTTTTGTCCAATACTGTAGCAGTATGTGACTATAGCGCTGCCGTGAACTTAAAACCAATTGATACAGGGACTCATCTGTACCCTACCTTGTCAAAGTAGTCAATGACGGCATATTATAGATTATCTATTTCATTTTGAATGAAAAAGGAAAGCTTTTACATGTATGTTACAATACGTTCAATAGGCCAGTAGTTGACAATGCTTCACTTATGATGTGATCATGTAATTGTACAGTTTTAAAAGTTTTTAATGACGTGTTGTCTGTGAGAAAAGACTCAATTCAGCCTGGGGCTGCAATGTTCTTTCAATTTTGATAAACCATTCATTCATTCAAAACCACAGCAAACACTCCATTTTGGCCTTAGCGCGAAATAAAAACCATGCGAACTTAGATGCAATTACAGTATAGCACAAAATAGCTCATCCAAATGATCTTAATTGAAATCAGTGGGGCATCTCGGCTTGTCTGTACTGTACAGCTGTGTGCTAGACTTTGGTGCTGGAGTCTGGGTTTGTAGTAGAAAAATTGAAGTCACGTCACCAGGGTGACTTGATAAGTTGACAGGATTCTATTGAGCATGGAGGATCAGCAGCAAACCCACCCCATTCCTTTCCATTCCCATGGAAGGGAACATGATGGATTACTCGCTTTGGATGGAATTGGGTCGAGATAAAGCCTCTCTTTCTAAAAGTCACACATGTTAGGATGCTGCATATTAGGAAATCCATTGAAATTATTCCAATATAGATGGAGACTGTTGAGTGATCAAAATTTGATCGGGTACTTGATAGATTGACTATGATCCATGATGTTAACTATGTATTATGTTAAACTGCAATTTCCAACACAATAAGTTGATGATTTAAAAAACAATGCACAAAATACACTTCTTTATCAATGAAATCCTTTTGAACTTCTGATGATATTTTTGGTCGCTCAGTTGTTGCTGATTGGTAACCGCCTAGTGGAAAGTAGATATAACATTGTGAGTTTTGGTACCAATAATGTAACAGTGTTAGAGATTTCATGTGGTTGATGATGTTTTTACTGTTTCTGCAGTGACAGTGTGCACCTGTCTATAGTTGGATCTCCCTACTGGATGGCACCAGAGTGTCTGCGAAGTCAGAGATATAATGAGAGGGTAAGAGCTTCCTTAACACAAAATTGTGTACATGAAAGTATCCTGCAGTTCTGATAAAAAGAGGTAGATGGCACTTCCAAATACTCAGACAAGCTCATTGAGGATTGATAGTACATGTACCTGTATCTTGTATATCCATGACATTGTGCTCACTGTTGACATATACATTTCTGCAGGCTGATGTCTTCTCCTTTGGGATTGTCCTGTGTGAGATTATTGCCAGAGTGCCTGCTGATCCAGACTATCTCCCTCGGACAGAGGTAAGACCAGGGTCAACTCTCACACTTACATAGCACTAACCACAATGTCTGTTCAAGTGCCAAGGAACAACAAAAGTTATTTCTGGTTTCAAGTGTTGTGAGCCACTCCTCATAATGCTGTCAACATCCTTCAGTTCAATTGGACCTGATGACTTTTTCCACATATATTTGTTTCTTCTAGTCTAGTCTTATGGACCCCTAATGTAGACCTGACGAGGCCATACATGTATATAATGTAGAAGTGCCAACCTGGTGAATCATTAAGGATACTTTCCTTTAAAACTTTGTGGTTGTGAATTTGTGTTTGCAGAACTTTGGCTTGGACTACAATGCCTTCACAGACATGTGCGGAGACTGTCCCTCCGCCTTCCTGCAGCTGGCCTTCAACTGTTGCAACGTAAGTGTTTCTGTAATCCATCCGCACATGTTTGTTCACTATGAAAATAGGTTCAACAATGATATAGGAGACCATTACATAGGATCATTAGGAAGTAAAATTACCAGATAGTATGTGGCATCCTTTGCTAACAGTATGTATTTGTGAAATGTAATCTTTACTATGATCTGTTGGTGGACATATCTCTGCAGGAGTGTTTTCTGTAAATTCCATTCCATCATTTCTAGACTTATGTACTAAGTATAAAATGTGGCAGATAGTTTGTGGCGTCCTCTGTCTTATGTTTGATGTGCTCTGTAGGTGAACGTATACCTGCACCCATCCTATTCACTATCAGATAGTCAGTCTGTAGTATCCAACAACTGTGTTTCTCTGTGATCTAACGTTTCATGTGCTCTGTAGGTGGATGTATCCCTTCACCCATCCTATTCACTATCAGATAGATAGTCTGTAGCGTCCCCGGTCTGTGTTTCTTTGTGATCTAATTTTGATATACTCTGTAGGTGGACGTGTACCTCCACCTATCCTATTCACTATTAGATAGATAGTCTGTAGCGTCCCCTGTCTGTATCTTTGTGATCTTACGTTTGATGTGCTCTGTAGGTGAACGTATCCCTGCACACATCCTAGTCAGTCTGTAGCGTCCCCCGTCTGTGTCTTTGTGATCTAATTTTGATTATGTGCTCTGCAGGTAGACGTATCCCTGCACACATCCTAGTCAGTCTGTAGCATCCCCCGGTTGTGTCTTTGTGATCTAATTTTGATTATGTGCTCTGCAGGTAGACGTATCCCTGCGTCCGTCCTTTGAAGAGCTGGTGCCCCAGCTGGAGACGTTGCTGTCTCGGCTGGAGAAGGAGGAGGAGGACCACGTCCAGCAGCTGGGGAACGACACGGTCGCCATACAGGTGGTGGATGGGGAGGAGCACCAAGAGGAGGAGATCGTCCTTACAGAGAAAGGTGAGTTCTCAAACTGTCCTTTTTCGTCTTCTCTACTTACATTTCTCTCCACTATTTGCCTGGTATACATGTACATCTTATTTTAGCTATAGTTTGCTCCTTGGATAACTCCCATGTTAAGTAGTCTGGCACAATTTAATGGAGAAATTAGAGATTGGTACATGTATTTGAATATTTGCCTAAAATATAGGCATGAGTTCTGATTGGCTCCAAATGGTCCATGGGGTTTGAATAAGCATTTAGATGCTCGGATGTGCTTTTAAGAAATATTTGATTCCTTAGATAGAGCAGGACGTAAGGAACAAACGTTTTAAGGGAATAGGGGCCATTGGAGCGCACAAGAGCTGGAATAGGATGGATTACAGGGAAATGTTTTAATCAAATAGCCAAAAATAGTAACTCAAGCAACTGGATAAAGTTTTTGAAAAAAATTTTATCCAGTTGCTTGAGTTACTATTTTTGGCGTATCTTACTACCTGGATGTCTAACCTTCATCAACGTTTTAATTAAATGTTTCTTTGCTCTTGTCTCCTTTTGATGATGTTGCAAGAGCATTCCAGAGGACATGATCACTAATCTTTAAGCACTAATCACTGACCCAGAACCTACATCTGCTTGGAGATTTATGATCAGTCATATAGATCTCCCTTTTAAGGCCAAATGATATTGAATTTGGTACAAGGTACTTGGGTCCGTTTTCATTTTTTCACGAAGCCGTTTTTGAAAGCCCCTATTTTTTTCTGTGTGTTTCGGCAGAAACGCCGCCCAGACTAGAACTAGTACCAGACTAGAAAGGGATTGACAAGGCTACAGGGATAATTGGGTAATCAGCCTTTTCTGAAGCAAAATAAAAGGGAATGTGCTTCGATTGCTTATCCAGAGACCTGGATTTCTTGTCTCAGAGGAGGTCCCTTTGAGTGTTGCATGTTTCTTTGGCTGATTCTGTGTTTCCAATGCCACACTGAAGCAGTATGTTTCATCACATTGTCCCTGATCTACCCCCAACCTACATGTACAAGAAAGAAGTTACCAAAGATGGAAACTACTCGGGGCTCTGTTATCCTAAAAAAAGAGTATGTCATTCCTTGATTTGTGGGGTTCATGTTTAAGTGATTTTAGAGGGGCAAGCAAATTTTGCAAACTGGTTACCTAGGCAGGCATGGCTTTTAGTTATTAGCAACAAACTTGTAAAATTTTCCAATATGAAACACCAAATTTACAATATTATAGTACAACAGGCTACCTGGAAATGTTTTCACTCCAGCCTGACTATTTTCTATTCCAGCTGGATACACGAATGGTAACGTTACCATGGGGCTGAAGAGATCAAAGCCAGTCTTCAACTGCCCTCTGCCGACCAAGTCTCCGCGTCCGCGACGCAAGGTCAACCTGTCTCGCAGCGTGTCAGACATTTCCGACTGGGAGAGAAAGAACAGTTCTATTGAGGACCTGTGTGTCTCCGACCCGTACTATACCCCCAAGAGGACTTCTTCACGTGTGAACCCCTTCAGCACGATAGAACACTTGAAAGGAGGGAGAACGAAGCTTCTCGACAATCCTAGCCCGTCCGTCCTGTCCTTGGCTTTCGATCTCCCGTCGCCGTCCGATGCGCCCACGCCGCCGTGCACGCCGGTGGAGACGGAGGCTGTCGTGGAGAACCTCTTGCCACCGTACCTCTCTCCGAAGGGCAGTCGCTCTCTCCCGGCCTCCCCGATAATGGGCAGGAAGGCCTTCATGAACGTTTTGAATGTGGAAAGCGAGGATGCCCTGGGGACGTCCCTGGATAGGACATTTCTGAACAAGGCTAAAGCGGCCGCGGCAAAGGCGCCGTTGAACAGTACGCAAGAGAGCACGCCATGTCGCGGGTTCGATTCATTCCAGTTCTCGCCCATCATGCCGGTTCCGGGGCTGGACATGCGGGACCGCCAGCCGTCCAGTGACTCCAGTCTGAGTGAGGAGGAGGAGATGGAACAGAGCATGTCGCATTTAGAAATCCCGCGGGAGGAGGACAGAAGTCTCAGCCAGGTTAGCATCGTCAGCAACTCCGGTAAGCCCAAACCGGATGTCGACAAGGAGTTCATAACCTGCACAGAAAACCTCCAGAGACTCGTCAAGAATTGTCAGCAGTTGTCTCCCGACCCTCTGACTCCGCCCAACTCAGCAGACAGTGGCATTGGCAAGCCCAACGGCTACAGCTTTGAGTCCCAATAGACAGTAGAAGGTAAAGCAAGGAGAGCAGACTTTGAAAGTTCCAGGCCTCATAGGGCTGCAGTTCTAGAGACTCCTGCAAGGTGGTGCTGCTGACTGGTGGAACATTACTGTACAGGGTATGCTGACCAAACCTGAAACTCAGAGGTTATAAAGAGGTCTGGCTTTGAAGAGAAGTCATACTGTTGATTGAAAGATGGCTGTGCCATGTAACGTATACAGTGTGAAAGCAATCGAAAGATAAAAGTTAGAGGTACATTGAAAATACCCTACTTGACTGTGATTAACCTGTGAACCATAGTTTTGAATGGAGAAAGAAGAGAAAGAAATGTTAAAAGAAAAGCCTGTGACAAGAAGTTCTGAAGCAATACAAGAAACATCAGAGGAGCAGCTAGGTACTTATAGCAGAAAGCCAGATCCCTCAAGTGAGCAAAACATGTATAATGATAGGAAAACTTACCTTCAAAAGGTTTAGAACGCTTGCTGTATATTTTGTTCCAATATGTGCATATTTGCTTTGCTTGTAATTTTCCTCAGCTGAAAGAGACAAAAGTATCAAACACTTGGTTCTGTTGCAATATTGTTGGATAATATGACAGCCCTTTTTGCTGCCTAAAGCTTATACATAAGTGCTGTTTATACCAAAGACTGGCTTGTATGATATGATTTAAATTATACTTGAGTTGATGCTAATGATAAGTTATATCATTGTGTCCATTTGAATAGGAATGAATTTCAGATGTTGACGTTACAAGAATGATTATTTGGAGCATTAAGTTGAAAAGCTCTATCGTTAAATGTTGCACTGTCTGGTTACAAATGCACGGTAGGAATTATTTATTCATATGATGTTTCATCAATGTTGTTCCGAAGGGTAACTGTACATTATGATGTTGTGATTTTGTAGCGAACATTTTGACTCCGATTACCAGTATTAAAGATCAGTCATTATTTATTTGTTGGATGTTTTTCCATGTTAAGTATGCCATGGATAGGTTTCTTTTGGTAAGAGTTATGTGAGCCACCATTCTCAATACTAGGTGGACATGTACTTAATAAGCTTGTTTGAAATTTCATGTGATGAAAAATCACTGTTAATTAATTCATGAACTGTTTCAAACAAAGACCGTACTCAACTGCTCAACATTTGGAAAAGCAGTTCTAAATGTTTTGCTTTTTTCATCTTTGAAGTACAGTTACCCTTTTACCGATCTTTGATGATTGAGATATCAGATAAAACATTTCATTTGTGCCCATAATTTTGATTTCTTTGTTGAACCATGATATAAAAAGTCTTGCTTACTATAAGATTTGTATGAGACATCCCATGCATTGTTCTTGTGAAAGGTTATTTGAAGAAGGAGAATTGTATTTGTTGCAAACTTATCCAGTCGTGTTGACCTGACTAACAAACTTGTGAAGTACCTGTAGTCAGAAAAATGTCCCCACCCCTGGGATGTCACCAAAAACCATTTGTTATTGTTCAAATTGATTTGTCTATTCAGTTTCAGTTGCTTATCTTACCAATCAAATTGAAGAATCCCATTTAGCCATATTTTCAAATTAAAATTAAGAAGTTTCTTTTTTCCAGATCCGCTGAGCTTGAACTTTTTCTGACTTAATTCAAAACTTTCAACATTTGAATTTTCGAGACTACTTAAAACAGTTCACAATAGGCCGGTTCACGGTTTTGAATTGCACATGTGCAGTGTTATGCATTGTGGATAAGATGTTAAAGTTGAAGACCCCTGAGACATATGCAAAACAGTCTGGACTTGTATCCAGCATGGTCTAGACATGTTTGTACATGCTAGATGCCTTCACCATTGATCTTGCACATGCACAGTTCAAACCGTGAAGCGGCTTGTAAGTCATCAGCTGCAAAGTTTGACTATTGGTGTACATATATAGACAACAGACATATCACAAAAGTTACCTTCCACAACTAATGAATAGTCGTTGGATGAGAGAAAAGAAAGCATATCCCTATTGCTGATGTATACTTAAAAAAAAAGCGTTTTCAAGCCTTGATGGTTTCTAAGACTAAAAAAAATTGTATGATGATGACATTTTTCCATCACTACACAAGGATGTGCCAAACATTTCACAATGAGATTTTGTTGGACATCCTTTGCATCTTTCTGCCTTATTTTCTATTTGTAGAAGTTTGAACCTAATACTTGCCTTTTCTGTTAATGATATCTTACAATACCTCAGATTTGTTTTGAAATACGAAAAGTATGCATGTTGCCCATATCAACCTCATTGTTTTTAATCTGGCAATGTTTGAAGCCATTTCTAGCAATGGTCTTGACATTGCTCCAGTTCCTGTGGCATAGAAAATGTATCAATGTCTTGTAAAATTGTGTAAAGACAACGTTGCGATGGCCCACATTGGGTCTATCACTCTTAGTCCACAAACGGTTCACAAACAGTTACAAAACATAGACAGAAGTCATCTACAAGTCAAAACCCGTTGGTTAGAAATAGTCTGAACAAGTTCACTGTGGTAGGTAGCTGTGCTTTGTACTGTTGTTTCCCATTCATTGATATCTGGGAACATATCTGAAACTTTCACCTTGTGATGTCATGACAGCAAAATCACTTGTACTACCATTAAACTAATCTCCAAGCAGATATTTGGTGGAGGCTTAACTGTTATGTTTTCCTAGCTCCCCTGACATCTGCTTGGAGATTACCAGTAAACCACATATAAAAAGGTGCCCATGATTCGATGTCTTAACTAATGTACTCGGTGACGTGAACTGTGACGAAGCCTAGAAGTGTTACGACAGTAGAGAACAACATAAGGAACTTCAAAGCTAGACTTACCGTTATATTACACTAGAAGTCAGTGTTACCTACAAGAACAAAATACAGTCATGGGGGTCTCTCAGACTCTGCATGTTGTGATGTTATGCAAAAGTGCGGTGAACGAGAAATCAGCTTATTCTTCATTTACTGTTGCTTAAGTGGCCCAAAGAGTTACTGTTTCAAAGCCGATATTGCATTTTTCACAGAGATTGAGGGAAAAGAAATTTGAGAAACTGCAAAGAGTCTTACTCAAGTTAAGAAACTTTCTCCAAAATTTAGAAAACATGCATGTCTGGGACACCCCCTTTGTGTTCTTTGTGCCTGTTGATCATGAAAAAAAACTTTCTTTGATACTTTGTGGCTGATGTACTATTTATTCAATGTAAGATAACACAATTTTATTTTTGTAAGATTGTACACAGGGAACATGACTGTATGGTAGGAGACCTGTATCATACACAATAAAGTAACCAAGACTTGAAAAAATACCTGCTGCTTCTGTAGCTTTCAATGAATTAGTGATTATTTGTAGTGTGTATGTCTGTGTTTGTGTGTGTCAGTGTTTATCAGTTACATGTATTTGAATGTCTAATATTATGTATAAAACATGTGCAGTGTGTGTGAGTGTGTGCTTGTGTGTTTTGGAGATTACCCCTAAACAGAAATTGTATCGATGAGAAACACTCATGATACGTCAGTCAAAAATCATTTGGCGAAGGTATGAGGTCGTGGAACTCTAGTTTTTGTTTAATCTGTCATTCTATTTAAAGCGTACTACAAAATGTATACATTTTCATCAATTTCATGTCACAAAGTTCAGATTTTTGGGATGGACAGGGTGAATTTTCTTCCATATAACCTCCTTGATCCCAACAAGCAAATTTCCATCCCGGGACGGAGGGATGGAAATTTGCTTAGCAAGCAAAACGATAGAGCCAGTGGTAGCTACAGAGGATGGTACCCAGGCGACAAAAAGTCTACTTCAGCAGGGAGAAGGTCCTCTCCAAACACCCTCAGTACTTCTGCTGTAGGAACTCCCTCATGTAGTTGTTGACCACGGCTGGCTGGTCCTGCTGGACCCAGTGACTGGCTCCCTCCACCACCCTGAAGGTCATGTTCGGCGCCAACTGGTGGCTCATCTCGCCCATCCCAACGTCCAGGGCTCCGTCCAACTCTCCCCAAATCAGCAGGCACGGTACAGTCACCTTAAACATCAGGTGAATGAGAGAATTGTTAATGGTGGTCTTGTGGTGAGGGTTGTTGACAAAGAATTTAAAGGTCCTGGGTCTGAATTCCTAGCAGGCCCCAATGTTGTGCCCTTAAGAAAGGCATTTAACACATATTTCCTCATCCAACTCAGGTTAGAATGAGTATCTAGCTTTGGTTAGTGACATCCTCTCAGATGGGACGTAAAGCTGGAGGTCCTGTGTTTGAGGACCTTGAGCATGTTAAAAAGATCCCACCACACATTGAAAAGGGAGAAAATGGGGTGTTCACGGTGGTTTTAAGTTTGCGTTTGTAATAATAAGGTTTGCAAAAAATTTGCGGCGGTTTTAAGTTTGCGCTGAAAGCTCACTGCGAAAACCGTGAACATGAAACCACTGCGAACATTTCTGCGTTTACAGTGTGTTATGATATGCTATGAGACACTATATTATGTCTAGTATGTCTTTTACAGCAAACATACCTTTGTCCCTTCATTGAAGTCCATGATAGGAACAGTCCCGAAATTGGCACGCAGATAGTTCAGTGGTCCTGTGAGAGCCATCGGGTTGGGTTTGGAAAAGAAATACTTGTAGGCCTGCAAAAAAGAATAAAAATTAATATTTTCAAGGATCCCAAAAAGTTTGTGCTCAATACAATAACCAACAAATACGTTCTCAAACAACTGCATTTTCACATGTTGTATATAGAGTAAAATGAGTTATTCTTATTTTTTTTTAACTCGCTCTCTAAGCACTGAACTAATTGTAATATACTGTAGCAGCATGCATCTCCTCACCCTGGGTCAGAAACATCAATGCGCAAGACAAGCATGACTTCACTGACCAATTAGGAAAGGCAGGATTTAATTGCAGATGTGCCAATTTGTACCTTGTAGTCTTCATCAGTGATGGCTTCAGGTGTTTTACAGCCCATACGTCTTCCTCTCAATGCTGAGTGCAACCCGCTGTAGTCATAGGACTGCAAAAGGTGGGAGAGAAAGTATCACACACTCGTATCATTAACATATCTTTCAGAGTTTTGGTATAAAACCTGGTTTTCCAGTCCTATCCTTAGTCACTGACGAAAGACAGCGGATGCTGTCTGAAACGTCTGACTGTTTCAAAAAATTTTATCCAGTTGCTTGGGTAATTATTTTTGGCTAACCGGTATTTTATTACCTGGATGTCTAACCTTCATCAACGTATCATCTGAGGCTGTTTACAGCTATAAACCCTACAAGAGGTACAGTAACTGTAAATGCAGAAATGTTTGCGGTGGTTTTGTGTTCGCGGTTTTCATGGCGGTCATTCCACCGCAAACTTAAAACAACCGCGGACACTCCATTTTCGCCCTAGCGCGAAAGAAAAACCATGCACGCGACCTTAAATGCACTTACAGTAATTTAAAACCCATGTACCTTGAAGACCAGTTCAGGTAGGCAGGGCAGTTGGAAAAAGAACTGGAACCAAGACTTGAGGAACTGTCTGGGGTGAGTGGAGACGTACTTCATGAAGACCCCTGGGTGGGGACAGCTCATCACCACAGTCTGTCCACCAGGGCAGGGTATTCCATCGCCAGGTTCCACGCCACAGCGCCGCCCCAGTCATGGCCGACCAGTACGCAGGAGCTGTGAGAACATTTTCAGATCTTTAGTTGAACCAGCCGTGGCGCAAGCGGTAATGCAACCCCGTTGCTTCGCCATCTGGATCAAATTCCGTGGATCCTTGGGCCCGAGTTTGATCCGAGGGTCCACTCCAGCTCGTTGTAAGGGATTGCATTTGTCATTCCGGATGGTGACGTAAAACCGGCGGCCCAGTGTATGAGGGAGCTTAAGGTGTAAGCCCTCAAGCGTCAAATTAAACCTGGACTCACCTGTTAAATGTCTCGATGACTTCTCGAATATCCTCGACCAGGTACTCCATTCGGTATGCTCTGCGTCCCGCGGGTTTCTCGCTTTCCCCGTATCCCCGCATGTCGACAGCGATGACCAGGTAATCTCTCTTGAACTCTCTCAGCTGATGACGCCAGGAGTACCTTTAAAATACGGGAATTGCGCACGTCAGCGAAGCCATAAAATCTCATGACTAGTTGGAGGAACCTAGCTCTATTTTTTCACAGAAATAAGTTTATTGCAAGTTCTTGCCCATAGGCTAATTGCAGGTACATGTAACATGAAAGGATGGACAATGGGTAACAATGTAGCATGTGACTATTCTTAGTCTAAATACTAACACTAAATTCTAGCTATCTTATTTGGGTTAATAAATGCAATCCTATCGTGCTATTAAAATACATACGTAATACATTGTTTTCATAACCTCATATGGAAGTGAAGGGAATTTCAACTAATAGGAAAGTTGTGTGTTATGATACTGTCATCCCTAAGGCATAGGAACCTTTTTCAATTCCAGTTGTTTGTAGGAAAAGCTATCGAATTTCATGTAATTCATAGTAGCCAAATGCCAAATTTTTTCCATAAAGCATAGCCTGAGTGTCTTCCTGAATTTAGCATAATAGGTTAAGGTGTTCCTCCTGAATTTAGAGTTTGTGATCCCCATGTAGACTCCCAACGTGGAGACAGAAATCCTTGACTGCCCCTAATGGCCCTCCAAACTTTTCAACCAACCAAATTTCAGGAAGCCCGTGCAGCAGCACCATGAGTGGCTTTTTGCGGTCGTCTCCAGCTCTGACGTAGTGGAGTTGGATTCCGCTCTTCTTCAGCCGCACGTAACCATGGATACCAAGGTCACGACTGTCCAGGCATCTCGGTCTACCTTCCAGAACATTCCAGGTGAAAAAGGCCTGAAATGAAATTAATTGTTCCAATGCAGTAGGGAGAAAATACATGTTTGCAGTGGAATAGTAGCGCTACAGTCACACAATGGAACAGATTTTCGCGGTGGTTTTAAGTTCACGGTAAAGAGTTCACTGTGAAAACCGCGAACATGAAACTACCACAAACATTTCTGCATTTACAGTATGTTAGAATAATGACATGAATAGACCAAGGCCAATTAAAATCAATATCTTGGTACGGCAGAGAGCTGAAAAATGAGCTAACGTTAGATTGGAGGAATGCCGATTGCATTTTCCAGTTTCTATTAAATGACTACAAGCCTTAGGGAAAGACGTTGTCGTTGAACTAGTGTATTTACCGTCCCTAATATGAGTAATCATAACAACTTCAGGTGTATTAAAGTTACTTGAATGTATAAACCGAACAGTGACGTGTCGCCACTCCCACCTTGGGTCCCTTCCGCGCCATCCGCACCAGACACCCCAACAGCACCAAGACTCCCCAGAACAACGCCACGGTGTAGACCACGGTCATGGTCAGCACGGACCGGGGGACACTCATGTACTTCATCCTCACGTACTTAATACCAGATCTAGAGGGGCAACGCTTGGACTCAGTACAGTGTAGTGACTGCGGAGTGCCAAAGGTTGGGCTGGACTCTACTTCCGGGTTTCGGGCGAACGTCAGCTGGGCGCAGCAAAATGCAGGAAGCATCAAATATACCTTGCGTTATTCCACAGTACTGCAGCGGGCTGTGTATGTATGTATGTAACGTTATGTGTGTTTGTTTGTTTGTTTGTTGTTGGATAACTAGCCTCTACTAGGCTCCATAGGTTGCTGGACAAATAGTAGAAATTCCTAGTGACACATAATAAGGACAGCAAGTTCCCTACACTCCAAGCAGAGGAGTGGGTCTGGCTGTTTTTTGACGTGTGTTAGGCGTTTTTTTACTCGCGGCCAAGAGTGAAATCTCCCCACCAACGCCGGGAGAGGGGACAAAAAACGGGGCATATGATGAAACGGTCACAATCTTCCCCACCAACCTCTGCTTGGAGAGTAGGCGTTTTTGTCCGGCTCTCTTTTTTGTCCCGCTTTTAATGTTTTTATTGTTCCCCAGGCACTTACCCCGGGGCGGGGCAAACTTATTTAATTCCATTGAAGAAAGGTGGCAGTGCTCCTCCCCAAGAACCATTAAACTATCATTAGGGTAGCGTTAATTTACGTTTAATACTGTGCGGGATTATCACAAGTCCGGCAAGTGCAGGCCGCGTTCACACTGACCAAGTGATGCGCGCGCGGTTGTCGTCCATGTAATCCAATCCCCCATGTCTCACCTGGCTTTGAGAATCAACAAACATTGATGATGATGATGAAACATAGAGTTACAACCTTTGAACCTCATATTCAATTGGCACCTTATTATCACATAACGTTAGCCTGAGAATCATCCTCCGTAGTGACCGCTGGCTCAATACTTTTCGCTTGGTAACCGTGGTTAGCAAGCAAAAAGCATGGAGCCAGCGGTCACTACGGAGGATGATTCTCAGGCTATAATGTAACGTCGCAGTTTGATGGTTATCTAGGCATCTGCACGTGTCAGTGAGGAGCCCTAGCGATTTATATTATTTTTGCAGCAACTCGATATAGATGTGCCTGCAATGATATTTCCAGCCGTTGGGCGAGGCTTTTGAGCCGTTCGTGTGAGATGCCTATGATTGGCTTATCAATCTTCATGCTGCTTGGTCCATATTTTGATGACCAAAGGGCTTGCAAATTAAGGAATGCATCCCAATGAGGAAAACATGTTATCAAATCTCTAATTTTTTTTACATATCAAATCATTACGTTTTTTTACACCGGGAGTGGAACTACGGATTTGGCTCTGACAAGCCGATACAAACACTGTATGCAAGACTATAGTATAAACAGTGAACACTCATTAAAAGTCTTCATCTACATTTTAGAAAAAAACTTCATGAACTTTTAACAACACAAGTTAACGCGAAAATGATCGTGTGGTAGATTATGGTTTAGCTCATGCCACACGTGACTAGAGCAAAAGGTCATGGGTGACGTTTAGAAAATGAAACTAGCTTCCTCTACTTCATGGGAAGAGCTATGCCGTGAATTGGCAAGGCATTTAACGTTAGCCCAGATCTCTTCTTTTTAATTTGACACTGGACGATGCAATACTATTCCACAGTATCATAAACGCTCAGGACAGCAGAGATTATGTAGCAACCACCTGTCCTGAAAGTAAGTTCAAAGTCCTTCTGCTGACGTGTTTACCAGTACAGTAGTTAGCATGGTGACCGGAGGCTCTCTTCTCAGCCAAATTTCGGACGAATAGGCAAGCCATTTTACCAAGATTGCTTCTTATCAACTGACGTTGGACGAGACAATACTGTTTCACTATTTAAGTTAACGCTTAGGACACCAGAGATTATTTCTATGTAGCTACCACCTACCCAGAAAGTAAGTTCAAAGTCCTTTGCTGACGCGGTCACCTAGAAGTTAGCATGGCGACTGGAGGCTCTCTTCTCAGCCAGATTTCGGACGACTTTTTGGAGTGTCAGATCTGCCTCCAGCCGTACCGCCGGCCCAAGGTGCTGTCCTGTCTCCACACGTTCTGTCAGGAGTGCCTGGAGCTGTTCCTCAAACGACAGGAGGAACAAAACGAGCTGGAGTGTCCAACATGTCGGACCAAGACAGAACTTCCGGGTTCTGGAGTAGCAGCGCTGAAGGACAACTTCTTCGTCGAGAGTCTCAAGGATACAGTCAAACTCCACAAGGCAGTGAAGGAGACGGAGGGGGGTAGTAGTAATGCGGTGTGCGGTCTGTGTGAGTCAGGGGGAGAGGCGAAGTCGTACTGCGTGGAGTGTTCGGAGCTTCTCTGTGATGGGTGCATTGGTTTACACCAGCGGATAAAGGCGTTGAAAGGGCACCAGTTGATCAGTATGGAGGTGGTCCGGTCAGGGACAGGGCTGAAGGCAGCCAAGCCTCGCACCCAGCCCTGCAGGCTTCATGAGGACGAGTCTCTGAAGTTCTACTGTGAGACCTGCGGGGAGGCTGTGTGTAGAGACTGCATCGTGGTGGAGCACAAGGATCACTCCTACACACACCTCGCTAAAGCTTCCGCGGACATCAAACAAGAGTTGGCCGCCGCACTAGAAGACGCCCACGAGAGGATGGCTGAACTCAAAGACAAACAACAACAGCTCCTGAGTAAGAAGTCCCTCCTGAAAGGCACCGTCGCCAAGGTTCAAGACGAGATAAACGGAGCAGCAGAGCGAACCCGTGATCACCTGAAGCGCCTGTTAGACCGGGTTGACGCAGAAGAAAAAGTCCTGTTGCAGAAAGTGCAGGACATTGAAAAGAAGACGGAGAAAGAGTTCTGCACGGTTGAGGACACCTTAGAGACAGCGATCGTGAGTTTATCCAGCACCACAGAGTTCGGCCGCAGCATCATCGCCCACGGTACTGACCTGGAGATCACCAGTGTGAAGATTGAGGTTCAGTCCCGGCTGCAGAGTCTACTGGAGCTGTCTCCTACAGAGATCCGCGCGCCGGTAGGGGAGCCGTGGGTCCGGTTTGATGCGGATGGAGGCGTGAAGATAGACGAAGACGCCACATTGGTCGGAGACGTCATAGAATTAGAAGACGATGATGTTACAGGCGGCAAAGAAGGTAAATCTTACCGGCAGTGATCAGTTTTTCTTGTTTTCAATAGAGAGTGTTGTAGTCTATAAAGAGCACGTGTCGTTCTTCCAATGGCTGTACGCTTCTACTGTTTCTTCATGCCCCTTTCTCTCTCTCATAATCATTAAAACTGACAAACCCAATGTTCAACACGTAATGTACAGGAGACAAAACGCATAAGTTCCTTAAAGACACTGTTTTTGTGTATTTATGTAAAAGGTTTCAAAGCGACCTTCACCACTTTGGGCACAACCGGTCGCCTTGGCCCGACTGCCCTGGGACAACACTACAGCGGACAGGACCATGATGGACTGGTGACACTCAATAACGGAATTCAGCACTTCACAGTCAAACATACAGGGACTTACGAGATAGAAACAGCCGGTAAAAATTGCATGCACTATAACAGCACAAGTGTATGGCAAGGTCAGGCTTATGCAATCCAGATTTGTAATTTGATGCTTGCTTTTTAACGACGTAACCTTTATTCTAAGCTAATTGATATGAACGCCTGGTGTCGGGTGAAAGGTTCCGAATTTCAGTGCTCAAAGATTCTGCTAACCCCCTTTTTTTCCTTGATCAAGATTTGCAATCACTGATAATTTTGTTGGTTGACAGGTGCGGCTGCAGGGTGTGGAAATGATACACAAAAATCTGTACATGTGCGTGGAAGAGGCGCTCTCATGAAAGGAACTTTTCAACTTAAAAAGGGTGAGTAGCAGAATTTTTGATTTCACAGAATGATGTACAGGAACGTATTTCTGTTAACATTGTTGACTGAAAGAATATTGCTCTCACTGAGTAAGATGTTTGTTGATCTCATACGTCCCTTATGTACGGATCAAAGTAAGATAGAATTATGCAGCTTTGTGCTTGCCCCTCCCTCTATCTTTCTTATATCCAGTTGTTTACATGTTCTTACCCCCAGGTGAGGTGCTGAAGATCCTTGTCGGACAGGAGGGTGTACAGAATGTACCAGGGTTCGGTGTAGGTGGGGGCGGAGGGACGTTTGTCACCCGGGACGACAACTCTCCACTCATCGTCGCAGGCGGTGGGGGTGGTGGGAGCTGGCAGTCTGTCAGGGACACAACTAGTGACGGCACTAAGGAAACAACAGGCAACCCTAGCTCTGATGGGAATGCAGGGGGTAAGGATGGGGCTGGGGCAGTACAGGGCGGTCCAGGTGATGTAGGAGGGGGTGGGGGAGGTCTGCTGACAGACGGGGCGAGTGGTAAAGAAAAATTTGGTGGCATAGACGGCTGGTATGGAGGTGAAGGGGGAAGGGCGTTTGTAAATGGGGGTACGGGTGGGAGAGGGGCTAAAAACAATGCAGATGGGGGTTTTGGTGGTGGAGGGGGAGGGTATGGTATGTGGAGTTTTAGTGTAGGAGGGGGAGGGGGAGGAGGAGGAGGGGGAGGCTATTCCGGTGGGGGAAGAGGGGGCGTTGGTAGGGAACAATGTGGAGGGGGAGGGGGTTCGTTTAACTCTGGCAGACCAAGCTTCGGAAAGAGTGGTGCAAACGACGGGCCAGGATACGTTGTGGTTACAATGATTGGGTAGAAGCATTGCCAATAACTGGTTGAGTCCCCCTTTTCAATTAAGACACTGTCTGTTACTCAATCAAAATCTTAAGTAAAGGAAAGGAAGTTAATTTACTTGAAATAAATCAGGAAATGTAAAAAAAAATATCCACACCCACATAAATTTTTCTAATCTATGATCCTAATCAAAGAGAATTCAGACCTTATTTTACCACAATGACTTGAAGAATACGATGTGACACCTATTTGAAGTTAAGTAATCTTTTTTGCCAGAGAATCATCAACAAAACATATAAACACCAGTACCTGAAAACTCAATACAGTGTACACCTACATGTACCAGCAATAAAATATACCATCATGAATGCACAAGATATTTGGTCACAAATGGCATGGAACAACAGTCGCCGGTCTTGAGCCTAAGCACTAGTAGACAAAGCAACCTATGAGCTTCTTGTTGCCATAGGTAAAAACATTTGAACATTGAAAGTAGCCTCTTCCGACATTGGTGATATCATGATACACTTCATAAAACAAATACAAAAAATTTAACCCATGTTTTTCATTGTTTAAGATAACAAAGTGTCTATTTGTTCTTTGGTCCCTGTATTTGCCCAAGCTACCATGGGTGCACAGATATTCTTTGGGCAACACCAACCTACAAATTCCTCCTCTTAATGGGCACAAGAAGCCTTACCTAGGAATGTAGACCCTTGCCAGACATAGCTGGTCTTTCTAAAGCCAACCAACAGAGGCAGAAGGATGTTGAAGCCCACAATGATACCTGTGCACCCAGGCTACGTTTGGTCCAGAACAATCATTTTCTTTCAAAGTCTGACAGTCACAATTAAAACATGTAAAAATAATGTGGAAATGTTCACTAGTGGTCACCTGGTATACTACAGACATACATGTATGAATCTCACCTTATTATTTCGAGGACAAAACATATATTGTTTAAAAAATCATTGAACCCCGAATCATATATATATATATATATATATAATAAAATATAACTAAATATAGTAAATTACCAAATTGAACACAAACGGTGAAATACAAAATGAAATTCCCAGCAAACATTGGGGCTGCATTTAGCGCAAAAAAACCTGCCTACCTGTAGAATGGTTATGATAATCACGATCATACAATTTCCAATTTGTCATAAAGTGAGGTAGTGATAAAGTGAGCAATAAAACAGAACAGTTGTCAGCTCCTTTGTGTTTCATATCATATATGTGAACATACTATATAACCAGAGCCAAAATCAGTAAGACCTGTCTTTTTTATGATGTAAAATGACCTTAAATAAGCAAAAATTAAGAAATCCCATACTACTAAATTTGTTGTAAAGTGTCTTTATCTTACCGAAATATATTTTTGAAAACTTAAAGAATCATTGCTTTTATCATCAATAAAAAAATCCTATCAAGAAAGACATTAAAAGCACAAAGTGGACTTAGGAAGTAAACAAATTACATTTTGATTCATTGTTTATGAATGGCCATGTAATTGCATAGTGATCATCTGATATAACAGTCTCAGATTCCATAGTGGTTTTAGAAAAGTGTATGGAAGACTGTTTTATAGAAGTTTAGTCTGTTCAGCTGTTTTGTCAGTCTCTGGTACACACTGTTGCTGTGGATGGGGTACAGGCATCAGGCTTGGGACCCTATATAGAAATAAGATGCAAATTAGGATTAGCGTATAGGATGAGGATGTTTGGGGAAAATATTTGAATCAAAATCCTTCCCACACCATTTGGTATATAGGTCAGTGTCCGTCTCTGTTTCTACGGGTAGTAGTCCTTGGGCCATACAGTTCTGCAAGCACTACATGTACAGCAGAGGGTTAGTCTACTGGTAGTGGTGTGTCTTCATCAACTACCATACTGTAATCTTTAGCTCATAAGTATTGAGCACTTATAACTGAGAAAGCTGCTTAGCAGTTTCTACATGTAGTTATATGAACAATTTCTTTTAAACGTCTTTGGTATGACCTGGCTGGTGTTGGAGCCATAAGGTTTGAACCCCCAATGCAAAGCATTAGCACTCTATTGCACTGATTTTCAGAAAGAATATTTCATCCATCAAATTTCATGAAAGCTTTACTTAGACAGGAAGCTACAATTACAAACAAATATATTCTTCAAACTCTACCTGGTAAGTGTCACAGATCAGCTTGAGTAGATCATCCATTGCTGCATTCTGGATCTTTTCCGTATGGACCTTTGCAGAAAACAATCAAACACTTTGTCAGACATCATGTAACATCAGTTCTAAAACAAGATGCCCAAACTATGCACACACTACTGTATTTTAGACTTTGGAATACTGGATTCTGAAACTACACTTGCTGACAAAATGGCTGAAGTAGAACCAGTCAGTATTGCCCTGAAGAAGGCGACAGATGGACACAGAAACGTCAGCTATAGGTACATGTCTAACACAGGGTTGTGTACAAAGAACAAAGTTACCTTGCCAACATTTTAGCAACTCCTCAGCTACCTTCCCCAGGGCCTGAATGGACTCTACTAGCTCCTTGCCATGTGGTGACATTGTGACATGCTAAATTTCTTCTGGGTTGTAGTACAAGCACATAATTTGTTTTCCTATCACCTACTGTACCAACCTGATAAAGCTATTCATGAAAATAGAATTGTTTCTCTTTTTCATGTTTAACAAAATAAACATATTGACAAGACTGACCCCGTTAAGCGTGACCCATGGCACGTAGGTGTGGGGCGGGTTCAGACTGCCCGTCTTTAGCGCCATCTCGTGTTCCAGCGCGTTCCCCTGCGAACCATCCGCACATTTCTCTATGGCGCTGAAGTCAACCTGCATCTTGGAAGCACACTGTTCGTGGCAAAGAAACACATTTAAAGGTGGTAAAATGAAGACTGAGCAAATGTTTGTGATGTGATGGTTTTGTCGTGGAGAGGTTACCACAAACCACAAACCTAAAACCACTGCAACTTTTTCGATATCTACTGTACTTGACGTTGTTGATTTAGAATAGCAGGGAACACGGTCTGCCATCAAGGCTCAAAACCTATGTGCAAGCACAGTCTAATCCTCGTGAGAAAAAAATTATGGCTCTTGGTGGCAAATGTGTCGACGCAAAAGGCCACAACGAACGGGCATTGCGAGTATCAAACCCTGAATTAATAGTATCAGTTTTGAGCCCAACGCTCTAACCGTTACACCACATCGACACCAGTGAGATGGTGAACAACAGAAGATAAACAAGGTACACATGTCGTGAGGGTGAGTGAGTGACTGAGTGTGTGAGAGAGAACGTATGTCCGTCCCACCTTTTCAGCTGCCTTTTTGGGGTTATCAGAATATTCTACTCTGGACTCGATGCAGTGGATGAAGGGAAAGGCTGCAGATATGTTCTTTAACATGTGCAGCGTGCAGGTCTGAGGAAATAAAATATACAACATTTTGGTAAACATGTATCAATATGTTATGTGTATCAATAAGTTATGTGTATAAATAACTTCACAGCCTGCTTCCTTGTGCTGTAGTTCAAATACAATCTATTGGGTTACAATGTTGTGAAATATATAGACAGGGCAATTAATTGCAAGTAGTGTGCAGATTTTGCCACATTCCTCATTTGAATTCTTGCTCAGACAAAATATTAAAATAGAAATCTCATCTAAGGCAGATTTTTACACATTTTATCACATCTTTACAATTCATCAAATATCTGTACCTGAGAAGACGTGTAGCACCATAAAAGATACATAAATAGATTCAAATATGAGTATTACATTTAATGCTACTAGTAAGAAAGTTTGTACAATACCTCAATCAGGTTTCCAACACATTCCTGCTTCCCATGTTGACACTCGTACACCCACTTATCAAAACGTTTCTTCTCCTGCAAGGTAGAAAGGCAAAAAAATCAATGTAGATTTTCAATACATGTGTATGTATAATTGTAGATATTGAAGAAATGTTGCTGAAAACTCCCACCTTGTTAGTACAAAATGTATCTAATCTTATAATCCTTGAGTGAATGAATGATTGTCTAAAAGCGATAATGTCAGATACGTACAGCGGCGTTCCCATAAGGCACCAGGGTCAAGTTCATAATTGGGGACAGCTTGTTCCATGTCGGCCACAGCTGTTCGTTGATGAACTTCTGACAGCCTCCACACAGGGACTCGTAGTACAGGGTCAAGCTGACAGGGGGTGCTGGAGCATCACCAATCTTCCTCAAGTACCTCTCACAACTCTCATCTACCTAAAGAGAAACAAGAGCTTTTAAAAAAAGCTGGCGTTTCGGCTACGTTTATAAGTGTGAATTGTCTTTTCCCTTTACTTGAAGTAAAATCTGCCAGAGGAAGTCACTCAAGGGCTGTTCAGTCTATAAGAAAAATTGTCATTTTGGGAAATGAGTACTGTTTTAATAGAGAAAGGCAGATTGGGGAAAGCAATTTTGAAGTTACGTCACTTAACTTAAGTGCTTTTGAAAAAGCTGGTCTTGGCCTA
Organism: Branchiostoma lanceolatum; assembly: GCF_035083965.1. Taxonomy (NCBI): domain Eukaryota; kingdom Metazoa; phylum Chordata; class Leptocardii; order Amphioxiformes; family Branchiostomatidae; genus Branchiostoma; species Branchiostoma lanceolatum. The sequence goes on along the minus strand of NC_089732.1, from coordinate 6,068,331 downwards.
CAACTTGTGCTTATTTGTAAAATGTATAATAGGCTCATTATAAAAGCTATCAATGTAATTATGTACATGGCACGCAATAAAACATAAAATTTGAAAAAGCACCATTGAATCATCAGCACTATGGTAATTAAGTGAAATAGAAGTTCATAACAGCTAAGGTTCTATCTAAAATGACTACCAAATGTCAAACAAATCAACAGCTACCTCATCCGTATTATTCTGGTTTCCGCATTTACAACATTTCTTCCTTATTTTCCTGGGTAATTTTGCTAAAATTCATGAAAATTCCCATAGTTTTGTGCCGAGGGGCGCCACTTTCCACGTCCGTGTTGTCTGAATGAAGTCGATACTGAACAATGGAGCATTTGCTACTGTAACAAAGAATCGCTGTTTTGCAAACAACATCAAGAGCCTCTGTTTACATCGGGGATAGAAGTTTAGTGGCGAGTGTTTTGCAAGAATCATCTTACCGCGCATAGGAGCCGCTGCACGGTATTTTCCATTACAATGAACAGAAAAATTCGAATGCCGGGTTTGGAATCTATGAAGTCCTGTTCATAAGACAAAGGCCTTGTATATATTAAATGAATATTTAAAAATAACAAATATAAAATATTTCTTTATTTATTAATGAAAAAAATGATATTCATAAATATGATATTGATAGATTAATATAATATCAATATATATTTTTGATATTCAATATCTAAAAAGAAAAAAAAATTCATGCACGGACATGAACCCGGATCTTCTGGGTCCGAAGTGCTTCGCGTTGCCAGATCGGCCAAGCTGCGGTAAGTAACTATTCACTCTGGACGTAATGCTATAACCTCATTATATGGTATCATTTATGCCGATTTTTGGTCGTTTTCTTGACGAAATCATTTTTTTTCTTCTGCAATCTTGTGGAATAGATGTAATATGGTCATTTTTCAGGATATCAAAGTCCGAAACCACAGTGCAATGATATTTCCGAACAGTTGTAGCAGTTACATGCGGTCGCCGTCCTGTGTCACATGCAAATCTAGCGTGCCTGCCTTTTCGTGCTCTCTTGCCATATAAGGCAACGGCTATACAAGGATTTGAGAACGTATTGCCATATAAGGTCTTATTGTGTGCGACACAGTGTTGAACCAAGCTTCCCTGGTCCTTGCTTGAAGGTAAAAGCCAGGACAAAGCGTTTCGGCGCGCATGCGCCGAAACGCAAAAAGATATAGTTGTTAGAAATATAGCAACAATTCACAAAGGAGGCTTTGGTAGCAACAACAAGCTAACTCTTCCCATTTATGGATGATAAGTATCTAAATTGTTGGACTCTTTAGAGAACTTATCCTGTTGCTTGATTTATTTTTAACAGTATGTAATTTTCTACCTGGATGTCTAACCTTCATCGACATGATGGTTACAGGGGTTGTCAAACAATACAGTCAAACTTGGTCTAACGATTATGCCCACTTGTGATGCGTCCATGATGACCACTTGTCTTCTGTGACCGTGACCACCCCTTATCCTATCCATAATGTACATTTCTTCAAAGGGATGTACAAAAAAGGCTTTTTTTATGTCAAAAAAGGATATAAATGGATTTAGTTCAATAAGTTGTGCTTTACACAATAAAGTTATAAGATCTATTGCTTTCTGTCAACTCTATAGTGCAATGACACTGGTAGTTGATTTATGACAATGGGTCACATGCTGTGGTATGTGTACATGTAAAGTCTACTCAAACAGTGCAAAAGTGTAATGACTATACTGGTACATTTTATGGATGTTTACACATCCAGATAAGCATTTGCACAACCTTTTCCCTTACTTTTAACTCCACAGTGCTCATGCCCAGAATTTTGAAACAAGTGAACATACTAGCTAGCTAGCTTGAATAATCTCATTTTAAACTTCATACCAAAATTGTGGTTCTAGAATCAATAAAATATTACACACTGACTTTTTTTCAAGATTTAATACATGATGAACATAACATGACTTGACACAAGTATTGAATGAACATCTCACTTTTCAATTTGTGACTCAGCAGCATGTCTTGTTCCAAAATTTATAACGGATCCGTTAATAGCTTTGTAAAACAAGCGAAGTAAATAAAGACTCCATGTATAATATTTACGCCAAGGCCGAGTTCAAGTTCAAAAGAGGACGCTGTTCCAATGTAAGAAGAATATCTCACCCCTAACGCAGTACAAAGAATAAAGATAACACGCAGAATCTTGATTTACATAAGGATTTTGTACAAAGAAGTTGGGAAAACTGACCTGACAAGCCTTGGCGACGGCCGGTGAACTGCACCACATCGAGGGCGGAACGTCGCAAGTTTGTCCGCTCTCTACAGCTTCTACACACTGTTGGGCAACTAAAGCAGTCACGAGGAGTAAAAACGGAACCATTCTGGACGTAAAAAAGCTACACTTCTAGCAAAAACACAACTAGCTGTGTACACACACGCCCGGTGTTGTCTTTCCTGTCAGCTGTTTATCATGTGACGAAATCTCGACTATTATATTACACTTATAGGGGTGATCACTTTCTTGAAACAGTTAAATACCTTGTTAAAACGTTTGTGTAGCTCAACATATTGACTTGAAATATATGTAAAACGTTATAATTGATATTTAAGAAATGTATGTGTTAGCTGCTGTGAATCATTTCGGTATATAAATATATTTCTAGTTCTACCCTTACCTATATGACATCGTCTAAAGGTCACCTGTGTCGGACTACTCCATTCTACAATGGGATGTAAGTAACAGTTATTCTAGAAGGTATTTTTCACAAAAGTATCATGGGGATTTTGAAATTACGATAATACATTAGATATTGAGACGTTTTATGATCTTCGCCAGCTTCTTTCTCAATATTATTGGATAGAAGGTTTATAATGCATCCCTCTTTTCGCTTTATGGTATAGTCTTAGGTCAAATACACTGAACATGCTTTTCATTTCGTCATTTCGCACCAGCCACTCCAAGGAGAAGGTTGTACAGTTAGACCTCAGACATGGAGAAGGCTACAACGATCTGGGAGAAGATCGAGGGTTACATGCGACCTCTCAGACTGGAAAGTTACCCATTTAAGGTACCAGTAACATCCTAGAAAAACGTTTTCGTCGTCAAAGTTGCCTATAAGTTATCGTTAGATATATCCAAGGAGATGATATATCACAGACTACTCAGAACAGTCTGGAAAATGTACGACGTCAACATCGAAAGTGAAAGTAAAAGTGATTTACAAATTGTATGTCTTAACGACGTTACGACCCTCATTTTATTTCTGAACTTTCAGTAACATCCACAAGGAGGTTATTCTTCAATGTACCTTCCTTGGTCTTTAATTTCACGGAAAATAATTGTTCAAAGCTACTGTAAACAGATCTCCACATGAATGACGTCATCATCGAAAGTGAAAGTTTATTTTTTGAGGAGCAAGATGATATGACATTCAAGTCATACATATATTGGTATCTTAACTATCTTTGAAAGAAGGTTTAGTTGTCAAAGTTGATCTATAACGTAAGATATATTACAATTTACATAAAGTTAGTAAACGAAACAAGAATTACAGTATTACTTTGTTTACTTTCAGATCCAGTGGTACAATGACAAGGTAAAGGACCCCTTCCCCCTACCCTACCCTGGAGACACCCTAGCGGTTGTGATCCTAAGCACACCCAACATGTTTGAGAAGGCCTTCAAACCATTCGTGGAAAAGAAGGACTGTTACGTTCGGGACCCCATCGACGAATGTCTGCTAGCTCACATGCAAAAGGTCAAAGCGGTGAGTGGCTTTGACATTTCCAAGTCTTGCAATTATGATTTTTAGTTTCTGAACTTATGGTAGGACTCGAAATACTTCATTGCATTTTTCCAAACGTGTGGCTCATGATAGCACATCTTTACATCTAGCCAAAAAAAATATATATGATACAACTTAAAGTCTCTGTACTTTATTTCAGAACTTCCCAGATGAAGACATAGACTGTATGCAGGATTTTGAGATGCACCCGAACCACCGACCCAAAGTCCTGGTGCAGACAGCTGCACATGTGGCTGGTGCTGCCAGGTACTACCAGAGAGTGGATGTCAAGGAGGACCCATGGGGGAAGGATAAGGTGTGTAGTACCTAGTTACTAGAATATTCCTCAATCAGTGACTAAGAAAAGGTAACGAGATACGCACCTCCAAATTTTCGTACTACAAATGTAGTACATCTTGATCACGGAATGACCTAGTCTCGCGAGAACACGAGACTTGGACGAGACTTGTGAAGATTGTCCTGCCTCCCCCGCCTCCTTGGGGTAAGTAGGACTTGGGCAGCTCCCAACCTTCGGTACGGATCATCCCAGCACGTTCCAACTGGATGTGGACTGCCTCTTTGATCTATCTGTGGGCCTTACGCGATTTAGTGTAGTACCTTATATTGATGCTAGATGTTTCTTCTGAGCAAGACACAGTACATGCTTTAAAGTTTTGCCATCCTCTCCTGGCCAGGCCTACTATTTGTATTACATAAAACACAATAACAAGCAATGTCTCTGGTCTAACCGTTGTCATTCTGGCAATGTTAGCACTGGCCAGCCAATCAAAGTGCCTCAAATGGTCAAGAGGCACCGTGATTGGCTGATAACTTTCCCTCCAACAACAGCTGGGGGTCTCAGCCTCTCAGGCGTATCTGATTGGCTGGCCAGTGCTAAAGCTTAGGCTCTACCAGCCTCTGCGGGTCGCTGGGAAAATAGTAGAAATTGGCCAAATAGAGTCCGAATTATATGAAGGGAGTCGGCTACGGAGATAAGGTCCAATATGGCAACCCTGGATGGAGCAGCGGATGGAAATGTTATCCTCCATGGCCAAAGTCCCCCGGCAAATGTTCTCTCTATAGCCGACGCGGTTAGTCTGTTAGAGACTAGCTAAAGCTATTTGGCTAGGGCTTACGGCTTTACTGTTCAGTTATAAATCAACATTCTGCATGTTTCAGAACATCTATGGTGTCAGCGTACACCCCAAATATGGCGGCTGGTTCGCGATCCGAGCCGTCCTGGTCTTCAAAAACGTCCTGGTCCCGGACCTGGAGTACAAGGAGCCGCCTGACTGCGTGCCGACCGACGAGCTGCGCATCGACCTGCTGAACAAGTACAACTTCCACTGGAAGGACTGGTCGTTCCGCGACGTCATCCCTGTGGAGGAGAGGTACTCGGAGGAACAGAAGATCTACTTCGACACAAAACCTGCCGACAGGAAGGCTCTGTTGGGTCTGGAGGGCAAACCAACATAAGACGTCTTTGCAAAACGGACCAGTTTGTCTTAAAGAAAGCCCAAGCAATATAAGGGCCCGAAAATTGGATTCTGAAAGTCGATTTATTTAGTCATTTCTATACATGATTAGTTCAGACAATACTATCATAATGTATAGTGACATCCATGATGCAAAAATATGACGTCGGTGTGATGTGAGAACTATTAAAGGGTATCATTGTACGGCTCGTTTTTGCACAGTTTTAAACTGCTCAAAGTGTGAAGTTATGACACAACTGTGCTTAACAGTGTTAGTTAATGTCACTACCATAAATATTTCAGCATTTTTTTTTTCCATTTTTTTGGCCCTAATATTGTTTGGGTTGCCTTTAATAAGAAAGTAAAAATTGAGATGTATTTTTTTCATGCATACTATGAGTGCCCTCTCTTGCAATATTTCTATTTGATACTGTACAGCCCCTTTTTTCTTTAAGCTATGTTAAGATAGGAAAGGTGCATTCTTTGGCACTTTTGTGAACACTTTTATTATATAGTTTGAATCTGAGAATTTAAAATTTGAATTCATTGTTGCAACTAAATGATGACAGGTTTCAGCTCTTGGCTCAGTGGTAGATAGCCTATTTGCAGCATTTACATGTATTGCACACTTTATATGGCTGGGTAATTTTAATGCAGCCTTCCCTAGATATATAATATGCTATAATATGGGTAACAGACTTAGCTGGAGAAAGCTTAGCAAGCCTATGCTATCATGTATACTGGTTGTGAATTTGCACTGTTTAAATTAACGTATATCAGCATGGAGCTGTGACAACTGGAAGTTTGACAAGAGTGCATCAGTTAGTTTAGCTTAGTGAAGCATGGAGTCACCCACGGTTGGTTAAAGGTTAATACTAAAGAGAGCATAACTGAGCTGTCCTGTCGCAACATTCTTCTTCATTTTGGTGACATACGAAGGCATTAGGAAGTAACAATAGTCTACACTGCTGGTAAAACCGGTCGTGGTACTAGACTGAATAAAAGACGACTGCGGTGTGAAAGATGTAGGCTCTACTAGCCTCCGCGGGTTGCTGGGAAAATAGTAGAAATTGGCCAAATAGAGTCAATTGTATGAAGGGAGTCGGCTCAGAGAGAGGTTCAAATATGCAACCCTAACTGCGCCTGCGAATGAAACCCTCCATGGCCAAAATCCCCCGGCAAATGTTCTCCCTATAGTCGGCGCGGTTAGTCTGGTAGAGACTATGAAAGATGTTGGTCAGCTTGAGGAATGAATGCACTCTACTTTATACTGCTAGTGAAACTTTGTTCATTAAATTCTTTTAAGAAAGTCAATGTTTTGTATCAATGTTTCCTTACAGAACTGTACAGCCCCAAGTCATACAGTGGAGTTTATTTGCGCAAGGTGCAAATATGGGCAAAAAAGTACAGTGTGTCCTTATATGATTTTTTACCATTCTGTTATTAAGAAATCAAAACACACATCTTGTACAGAGTGAAAATCTTTGTATTTATTTGCAACAGATATTTTAAACCATCTATGTTCCCATGGCACAGCAATGCCGGTCTCCTTTTTTTATACAGACTACAACAGAGTTTCATGTATTTGTTCTTGATCTCATTCAAATTCACTTATTTTCACAGGAATTTCAATTTTGCTGTAGGAGTGGAAAGGATGTTTTTGCTGTGTTTCAAGTTTGCCGTTGAAGATAAAAACACATTCGTGCACAAAAACACATTTGTGCACAAAAACACATTTGTGCAAAAAAACAGTTGTGCACAAAAAAAAATTTGTGGCATCATGATATTGCAGTGGAGATGCACTGCAAAAATAACCTGTTTTACAGATCTGTCAAACTCATACTTTAAATTGTATGCTGTACAACCATATTTTTTTCAAAACCACAGCATAAATTTCATGAAATGTAACGTTAACATTATTATGATAGAGCATACAAATATTATAAAATCTAATACTGGTAACCAACATTACATTCATAAACCACAAATAGGATTTTCAAACAAGTGTATACATCTATAACACCTGTAACTCAAGAAGTATCAAAATGCCACCTTCAAACAGCATATTTACATATACAACTGTAACATTCACTTTTTAATACTGCGCCCCAACAACAGGGAATTTCCGTACGTAATTAGCAATTTCTCTTACAAAAAATGATTCTTCTCTTATCAATTATAAACACATTTCTTATCATGACAAAATTTGTACAAATTCTAAAAGACTACAAAGGTACTGACAGGGTGTTGCAATGATGAGCAATGTTTTTTTGAGGTCAACAGGATGTGTAATTTTTCTTCTTGTGCTCCTAGCTATGCCAGAAAGTAACATTCTCATCCTGGTAATACTTTTCAATTATCATTCCATTTTCGGAAGTATAAAAGGTTGCAGAGGTAGATAAAGCGTTAGGTTGCAAAGTTTTCTCTTAGCACCACTGATATACAAACATGTATAACGTTACATGTATGAATGGGAGTGAGTGATTGCATTTACACTCAGCACAAAAAGTTTGGAAGCTAAAATTTGACCAATCAACCAAAATCAAGTTTCCTAACTTCTTGTGTTGAGTTTATTTGGCATGAAGCATTGTATAGTATACATACAGCTGGTATTAGGCACCACTGAATGAAGAAAATCTAAGCTTGTATAACCATCCTATTCTAGCTACGATTTGCTCTTCTGATCATTGACCTTGCCCAAAAGTCTGGCACCCATTACTAGATGAAAGATTGGCATTCAAATACTGTAAATGCATTTAAGTTCGCATGTTTTTTATTTCTACGCATGCCTCTAGCCGCTATGCATCAATTCCTGATGCACGCAAATGATTGATTGATTGATTGAGAAAATGTGTGAGTGTTCGTGGTGGTTTTAAGTTCGCGTTTGAAACAATAGTTGCACTACAGTCATGTAGGCATAAAGTTTGCTGTGGTTTTAAGTTTGCGCTGAAGAGTTCACCGCGAAAACTGCAAACATAAAACCACCGTGAATATTTCTGCATTTACAGTAGTCGCCTAAAATATAAGTGACTGAGAAGTCTTATTGGTTTGTGTCACATGGTCCTCTGTAACGGCATAGTAACAGGGTTTGAATAGACATTTGGAAGTTTGATCCATTACACCGCTTCCAGGAAGTATTCAACACCTGAAATAATCAATGACGTAAAGAGGAAATATCCAAATGGAGATAGGTGACAAACTAGTTTGCAGGGATGCGATCAGAGGAGTAAACTCTAACACATCTTTTCTAAGATCATTTACTAAATGACCTCCACTTACCATACGTTTCATATCATTTGTGGCACTGCCACAGCAAAAACCTACCACTACAAATGAGAAGCAGTAAGCTGGAAAAATGAGGAACATTTTCATAATGCCTGTCTGCAAAATGCAGGTTTACATACTAATATTAATACATCTCCTGAGATCTGAAACTTTTCAACCATCATTTAAGGTTTACTAACAGCTGTGCTTCTTAACGTGCAACATTTACCCCTCATCCTGCCAAGGTAGCCTTATGGCACCAGATTCGTATTTGTTACAGGTTAGGCAGCAGGAAGAAGGTTAATAGCATCATCAGCAACACGATCATCCAATACTGCTCAAATGTTTAGATGGAAATTCATCACAAAGTAAAAGTACAAATCTCTAATATCAACAACTCGTATTTCCAACATGTTTCTTTTGTAAAAGGTTGCTATTGCACATTTCTCTTCAATTGTCAATTGAATTGAATCTTTTAAATTTGATTCGAACTTTCAAGATTTCAGTAATCCAATGTAAGAAAAAATTGTATAAATTTTGACCTAGTGGTCCTTAACATTCTCCCTACTAGTTTCTACCATATTTCATACAAACTTGGGTGCATAGATGGGATTTTAGCAAGGAGAGAGTTAATAACTGTTGTAAAAAGTTGTGTATCTCTACACAATACGTCATCTACGTTGCAGTTTGTAGAAAAGTGTGAATTAGTAAGTCTATCAAAAAAGTCATTGACTTTGATGAGCTGATCGGGCAATTTGGGAAAAATTGAACATTTTCACATTGTAGGTCATAAAAAGTAGCTTAAACCATTACATACATCTTGGATTGGTTCTTTTCTGAGGAAAATGTATTAAAAATCCATCAAGTATCTCAAGTAAAAAAAAAACATATGAAAAAAGCACACTTTCTTCTCAATAGGTCCACTGATTGTAGTTTGAGGCCCACCCTTTGGTGTGGACCCATTCAGGCATACTGTTGTGCAGGCGTTCAAGTTCATCTGTGTTCACGCCAAGGTCATCAAAATGGTGGGTGGACATGGCTATCTCTACGAGTGCTTCCGGATCTTTCATCGCCGTCTGAAAAACATAGGAAAGATTGTCACTGACGCTGTCCTGAACAACAACGGAAAAAAAAGTTTAAAATATTGAGATTATGGATGTTCTTTCTTCAGAAGTGGAGACTGTCTTTGGAATACATCAATGCTCATACTTCTCCGGATATCCAAAGACCTAGCCCGACAAATTCGCGCTCCTAGCGGCCGGCCCGTGGTTACTGCCCCCTAGGAGGAGGTTGTCATTAACCCCAGCGAGCAAGAGATTTGTAAAACACAGGCTACCCTCAGACCATCACATCAAAAACAGTATCAAGGCCCTCTCAAGAATGTCTTGAACACCTGGATATCTCAGTGATTACTGATGCTGCATTGCCATAGTTGATCTTTTTAAATTCACAATTTTTTAACATGTCGGTCTTAAGGTACCTGGTAGAATTGTGAAAGCTAACGTAACACAAGTAAAAAATAGTTACTCAAGCAACTGGATAAAATCTAACGTAACACAACCCAACACAAAACTTCTATCATTAATATTCATTTGCACCTTAAGTATAATTCATGTACAATCCACTATTTTCAACACTGAATAGCATGTAAATGATCGCAAAACCATTTAAACACTGATATACTTCTGCACCTTTTTCAGTACATTTCAATGAATTCCTAACCTTACAACGGTCTGTTCTGAGGTAGTCTTACCGTAAACTCCAGGTACATCTGCCAGGGGGGTGCTGAGTACCCCCTGCCATACAGCACGAAGTAGTGTTGCCTCCCGTTCAGTACAACTGTGGGGGGAGGCACCTCTCCCAACGACCAGCCCACCATGTACACGTTGGGTTTGGGTGAGATGTACAGCGTCATATGACCTGGACCTGTAGAGAACATGTACAAATGTGTCATGCAGCTTTAACCATATTCCTGCTGAGGGAATCTTTTGGGAGCGAAGTTGTTTTGGTTACGGGATTAGACAGCAGGGGTATGGTTAAAGATGAGGTAATTCTTTGATTAGGGACTTCTCGTCAATGCAAGGTACTTTACCTTAAATTTGCATATATGGATGGACTACTATTTACCGTATTACTAGTTCTGTTCCCACATACTTCTAATATTCAGTTTTCTGATTCAACTGTCACTTTCACGACCAGATGTTGATGAAAGTGTCAAAAAACATTTTGCACAGAATATGTAATACAAAAGGCTATGATCAAAAAGTATTACGTTTTGTCCAAGAAATATATATACGTTTTAAGTTGACAGGAGAGTGAAGGAAGAAATGAAGGCAGCATCTGATTATCTTCTGAGAACTGCTGATTTAAAAATCAGACTGGAAAGTTGAAGAACAAACCTATGAGTTCAAACTGAAGTCTGGTCCGACCGTTGTGCGTTTCCCGGGAGATGAGCTTCATGGTACCCGGGTTCTCCAGCGCAGGGAGCTCATTGGCTGGGATGTGATATATAGCCCTGTAGAAGAACAACGAAACAGCAACAAAAACTTTAATCATATCTATGACAACAAGAACAAATTCATAACAACTGTCAAAAACAGGAATCATGTCAATGGCATGTGTGAAAATGTTAGCAGTGTAACCAATGGGAGAGCTGCTGCATGTCTGTCAAATATTGTAATGTTTTTGTTTTGCATTTCTGCGTTTTGATGGAGGCTGGTGGGGCTATGGGATTGGTCTATTGAGGATGACAGAAGAAGAGGAATTCTACAACAGAGGAAGTAATCTCGTACTTGAGAAAGGACATGACTGGGAAGAAGTATGGCACCCCACAGTACGGCCCTTCGCATGGAAACCTCACGGCCTGTTTAAACTCGGGGACCTCGGGAGTCAGGTACAACAGCCCTGTGTAGTCCATACTGATGAGGCCCACCCAGCAGTCATGGCGGGTGACCTCTCCCGTAATACTGTGGGTCGTCCTACAGTAGTGCTGCAGATGGTAAAAATGACATGTTGGACATGTGTTGCAATTGCTAAAACACGCCTTGCAAAGCATTACAGATATTGTTCTGTATATAAAGTTCATCTAGAATTATGATGGGTCCAAAACAAGCGCTCTTAATTAGAAAATTAAAACGTGCTACGAATTTGAAAAGGTTACACCTACACCCCAAGTCCTCCTTCCATGTACATATCTGACTTTTAATACTTGAAATTGGGGCACTTAGCCCTATCTTCTGACATCCCTACATGTATATGTTCTGACCCTAACCCAAATATAGGGGTATCAGAACGAAGGGGTGTCAGAAAATAGAGGCGCTGGAACATAGGGTTGTCCCCAATTTGAGGTATCAAAAGTCAGATGTGTAAATGGAAGTAGGACTAGATCAGTTCTATTACAATTGACATTCTAATTTTGTTCTTAAAACAGTTACTTTCCTATTGTACTGATCAACAGTACCCAAAATTAGGCTGAATGTGCAAGCAGTGGCAGGGGATAGGCTAGGGGACCACAAATTATGGTACAGGTTTCATTCATACACTACCTTGCTAAAGAAAACAAGGCACCATACCTGCAATATGAGCCGTTTTGGTGTAGGATTGTCTTTGTTACCAGAATAAGGAAACCCATAACTGCTGAAGGCCAGGGCAAAGGTCACCAAAATGGCTGCTCCCAGGCCGAAGGTCAACCTCTTCACGGACTTACTGATGTAAACTATACTCAGCTGTAAAAAAAGAAGAAAATTAAGACTTCCATTAAAATCTTTGCGACAGAATGTCTTCTGTATAACTGTTGCAAATTCCCTGTGGAACACAATGTCCTTCGTGGTATTGAGTACAGGGGAATAGTAGCTCTTTGTCAATGTTAAACAAAATTTTGTACAAAAGGTAAAATACAAAAGGTATTAATTTAGCATCTGTCATAGCGTCTACCATGGGCTGAAGGAAAGAAAGCTTGACACCACAAGCAAGTTTGAAAGAAACTCCATCGTTCGCAGGCATCAGTGACTGAAACTATTTACTGTAATTTGATAAATTGCTCCATATCATTTATACAATCTCTTGGACAGTTGCATCAAAACTAGCTAAGGAGTAAATAGTAGACTTACTAGATAACAGGACAGCACAATCGTAGAGAGCACAGCTAGGCTGGCCACGACAAAGTCTGGCGCGACTTCCGAACCCGCGCGACCCATTATGGGAATGAAGAGGACGAAGACGTGCCAAACACTGTACACGGTCATCACCATGGGAACGAACAGGCCCAGGAGGTGGTACAGCACGAAGGAGTCACGGTCTGTGGGGTGGGAGGAGTTTCACTTGTCAATCATAATTAGTTCATCTGTAACAGTCGTCATCATCAGTCGACGTGCTTTCGCTACGACGGGGTTATACCACACTTTTTACGGGGTGACATACCCTTTCGTTGCTGTTATACAAGAAGGGGATGCGCCAGTAATAGTTTATCTGATCGTGACCCTCAGTTTCACTTGTCAATCATGATTAGTTTATCTGTAACAGTGTGGTTCAAGCACCACTTACACTGAAACGCAAGAGGCGAGTGGTACAGTCTCCTGGCTCCGTGGGAGGAGTTTGATTGTGACACTCAGTTTCACTTGTCAATCATAATTAGTTTATCTGTAACAGTTTGGTTCAAGCGCCTGACTTACACTGAAGCGCATGAGGCGAGTAGTACAGTCTCCTGGCTCCCGGGAACGAACCCGGGCACCAGTGCACAAACCCAATGCACTTACCACTAGGCTAAAAGGTCCGGACAAGTTAGACCGGTCAGTAAGTGGCGCTTGAACCACACTGATAAATGTCATCTAAACTTGCAGGAAGTTTGAACCCACAACCTTTCGAATTCAAGGCAAACACTCTACATCCTTGGCCATTGCACCAGCTGCTTTCTATATACATTGCAAGACTATAAATGCGACAAACCTTTGGGGTTTCCTCGCTGCTTCAGGGCGGGCCTCATGAGCGTGACCCTGACCAGCAGTGGACAGACCAGCCACAGCAGGGTGTAGTAGGCGGAGCAGACGCCGCGGTACGTCAGGATCCCCAGCAGACTGACCCAGAACAGCAGCACCGAGTCAAACACCAGCTCCTCCAGCACCCAGCAGTCTTTTATATTCTGACAGCAGAAAAAAATTACACACTGAATAATGTTTCACAAAAAAAGGACAGATACATAGCTTACATTACTTTGCACATGACGTAAGCAAGCCACACTGTTTCTATAGCTCTTGCATCACACAGTGGTGAAAGCACTACAGCAAGGGGCTAGTCCACTGGTAATGGTGTACATTCAACTATGACACTCTTTCCCGTAAGTGCTGAGTGCTAAGCAGAGAAAGCAGTATTTTTCATTTTCAATGTCTTCTTACAGAGTCTACTGAGGGCAGATCTGAAAGAAAGAGGACTGCGACCATTGCTGTCAGAAAGAAAACTACTAGAGCTAAGGGAGCTTGCAGCAGTGGAGAGAGTTGAAGAAGGACTGATTGCAGCTGCAGGGTGTGCAGACCACTGCGGCAGCAGAACACAGTGGGCTGCTACTACTATTGTCTTTGGTAGGACCCAGCAGGGTTTGAATCCAAAATGCACTGGTAAAATGGTCAATGAACAGACATAATTGCCTTGTAAAAGTATTTTTTGGCTGCCCTGTGCAGAAGCACTTGTACCAGGACAGCTGGACACACGTACAGCCCTACGATGAGCTCTGTGTGCGTGTACCACGTCATGTGTCGCTCCAGCCTAAAAACAAAGAAATACAAAGTCAAGTTCATTTCACACACAAATTTCTGATCAAGACACCTAGTTATCCACTATCAAATATTACAGATCCAGTTTTATATCTCTAAGGGCTATCCTGTTTTAACCTTTTCCCTGCTGCCTAACTCTGTAACCAATGCAGAATGGGGTGCCAAATGGCTACTTCAGTGTGCCAAAGGTTAAAACTCAGTTTGTTTTAAAATCAACTCCAATACAACAGTCTTGCCTTGTCATGAAGAGGGCGACAGCTATCACTGTGAGAACAGCTGAGATCCAACCCAAGATCAGCACCAGGACAGCACAGAATAGCTGTCTCAGATACAGCAACCCTGAGGATCCTGCAAGGTCATTCAACAATATCATTTCCTTGGCTCCATACAATATTTTTAGGAAGATTGCAAAGCTACTTGTTTAGGGGACATTGTATTACTATGTGACATATGTATGAGCCTCAGAGACTGACATTTTTATGAACATTACATGCAGTTCTGATCTTATCATCTTACTGTAGCAAAAACTAGATAGGATGCTTTGAAACTCTCACACAGCTACTTAAAATACAAACGTTGTCATAAACACAAATGATAATATCAACAAAACCTAAGTTACTATCTCTTCAACTGTTAAACTAAGCTCAAAGGTATTTGGACCATAGCAACAAAACAACCTTTGTATTTGTTGAGAATGAAACAATTCATTCTCTACACTGGGTCAGCCAAGGCAACTCTCGCTGGTAACCGCTGGCCCACAAAAGTACAGACGAACATACAACGTAAACATGACCTACAATAAATGGAATAGAAAGTCATTACAATATACATTATCCACCATCTAATGTAAAGTAAAAAAAAAGAGAATATACCTCCAGTCCTACTTGGCTTGAGCTTGTACCCAAAATAGAAGAGCGTAAAAAGCACAGCCAGGGAGTTGATGATGATGGCAACATTATGTGGGTACACCACCATGAACTGACCAACCACGTCAAAGAACACGGTTTTGCCATGGCGATACTCCCCTGGGTATGCCAGGTAGGGAGAATCGACCAGATGCTGAACAATGGACAACAGGTTTTCACCTGGAAAAAGAACAACAGAAAACCATAGTTAATCTGTGCTTAATTTGTGGTTAGCAAGGGAAAAGATTGAGCCATAGGTTACTACAGAGGATAATCCGAGGTTAAATCATGGTTGATAAACAAAACGATTGAGCCAGCGGTTAGTATGTAGGATGGTACTAATAACACATAATATTGTAAGTATGACTATACCACTTGAATGAACACAAAATAATGATCTATGTCATGAATACCTAGTACATGTAATATGGACAAAGGAAAACACACTATGTTTTAATCAAATTGAAAGAAGTAATAAATGGCTATCATCAATAAATCCTTAAAATAATGTATCAACTACAAATAGATTCATTATCACTGTTAGCTGAAGAAAGGAAAACCTGAAGGCTAACTTTACCTGCTCTCTGCATGGAGCCAGGTGGGATCTGGTCAGGTGAGTCGTGCTTCAGGTGGTAGACATATCCATTGTCCATGTAGGCGATGTCAATACCTGTTTGACAATTGAAATAGGTAGTAGGAGCTGTGTAAGTTAATGCTGCACACCACAGTTCTTCAGCGACTGGGGTCCGTGGTAGTCCCAGATTATTTTGCATTTTGGTCGGTAAGTTTTTTTTAGCAGCCTTTCTGTGCCAGGAGTAAAATTAGGGTGTTTGTATAAAATTCAACCCTAAGAGGTTGTTTTCGGGTTTTGTCTGCGAATCTTCCGGGGTATCGCTCCCAGTGCCAGAATTCACCAACCAACCAACACACACAGTTTTGGGCGGCAACCTGCCAAAAAAATCAGTCTTGGTGCTTGTTGAACAAAATCGTGATCATAACAAATGAGGTATTATTCTCAAGGAAAATAAAAGTTTCCAATGATACTAAACACATAACCCTAATCACTAAAAATCAATGGACATGTGATCTAGGGAAATTCTCATGACCTTCTCACATAAGTAGCCCCAGTGGATCTCAAGTTCTCAACCCAAGAATGTACAATTATCATAACAAACAGAATGTTGTTGTAAAGTGCAATAAACAAGCTTTCCCATGGTATATAACACAGTATTTGGATAAAGTATGCACTGAGATATGATCGACTGAAATCAAGTTTCCAGAGTCTAGTAACACAGACCTGGTAGGTTGCCATAGTCACGGTAGATGCGAAAGTCGGTGTCAGACGGAATGACGTTGCTCTGGAACAGCTCCTGGGCGGTTACGGACGCAAACGGATATTTCGCTGCCTCCGCGTAAGCTCGAACCAACCAAGGGTGGTCAGGACCTTTGGGTAGAAATATACACAGTTGCAATTGAGGGTCATCATACTGTACATGTACTATATCCTACGTATAAAACATTGTTACCTATGGTAAGGAGATTTTGTTTTTGTAAATCTAGATGATTTAATGTGTTACAATTGAAGCAGTTTGACCTAAGCTAAGTTCAAAGGAACAGTGGTTGAATTTTTATTCATATCCATGAATTATGTTGAGGATTCAAGCTGTAACCAGACCTTAAGTTAACTTCATGTGTGAGGGCAATGATTTTGCATGACTCTGTTTGGGTTATTGTAGGAGGCTGTAATTGCGCATATACCGGTAAGTATATGTCTCTACAGGTAGCATATCTAATTTCCTTTCTGAGCTCCAACAGTTTCTTGTTTCCAGCTACTAGAGCAGGGTAAGGTGTAATAGTGGAGCTAGTTGAATTCAGGGCTGTCATCAGGGTTTTAAATATCCTGTGAATTCATCAAAGATTCTTGTAGACTAATGTTCCATGAAATACTAGGCAAAAAACTAATAACTGTTTATGATACCCAATACCAAGTTTCATTTCTCTTAGACTGAGGAAAATTAGTCTGAAACCTTAAAATTGAATTTACACATCACACATTCAGAATTCTAATGATGCTCTCAATTCAACCGGTTCCACACCTCACTCCACCCTAGCAGCTGTTATAGAGAAACTGTTAGCAGTATTATGAGTTTGGAACTAACAATAGGCGTTAGACCTTAGAGACATGTACATGTATCATGATATACCTGTGCAATTCCAGCCTCCAAATTCCCAATAATAACTAGAAGTGGGTCATGCAAAATCTTTAAAATATGAATTACTCTCATAGATGGGACATTAAGTAGGTCAGCAGACTTAGGAAGATTAAATGACAGTGACATGTTACCAATTTATCATGCTGAAGAGGCCAAAATTCTGCATTGTAGGTGGTAAGCTCTTTACTTACTTCATATGAGTCAACTTTAGGCCACAGCAAGCAAATTTTTTGGCTGACATCAGTGCACATTGATTTTCGCCTGATTTTGAAATAAAAAGCAATAATTTTTTTACCCTTCTGCAATGGTCAATGTACCAAAAATGGGACAATATTGTCGCAAACGTCTGTCAGTAGCAACGCAAACATGTTCTAAATGCCGTAAAAAGGCATTTGCACATGAAGCAATGGTGAAAAATCCGTACAAATGTGCTGTGCAAATCATTGTGTATGCAAGCTATATATAGTAACTTGCTCCTCGTCACCAACTTTCAGAAAGACACAGTGCAGCGCGCACTAAATTTGGAGTCTGCAGAGGAAGTCATCCATGAAATTTACTTGCTGTGGCCTTAAATAAATGTAAGCACAAGGACACCTGTTTGGAACACGACTTCCCGTCCACCGGCGCCGGCAGACTCAAGGTTGACGAAAGCGCGGATGTCCCCTGCCCAGGGATGCTGGGTAATGAAACCATGACTCGCCTGCGGATGAACAGGGCATCAAAAACATAGCTAACATTCACCCTGCCACGGGTGTTTTCCAGTTTGTTCAGTACCTTTGTAGTGCCTAGTGACACATGTCATAGGTCAGCAAGTTTCCTAGTTGTTTCTGTAGCAGAGTATATTTTTACAGGGAGGGGTTGCATGCCCATCCTCTTTAACGTGCTAGAGGTATCTCCTTGAACACAAACCCCCATTTTCTGTCCCTTCCAAAAGATGGTTGCAGCTCCAACTGAGATGCCTTCCCCCCAGGATTGAACAGGGGTCTCCCTGTTACCAACTAAATGGAACCAGGAGCTCAACTTTGAAGCTGCTACCAGTTGAGCTACAGGGACATATTCAAGTACATGTACCAAATTTGTATTCACTTGTATTGATGTTTTCGTACCTGTAGGATATTTTCCTCTGCTCCGTTTAAGACAAAGATGATGGAGTTTTTGAGAGGGGCGTCAGTCTGTGACAGCACACGCAAAACTTCCAACATGGACGCACAACTAGCTGCATCGTCACTGGCACCTGTGGCAAATGAGAAAAAAAATTTGCAATCAGAATTTTATACTAGATTTGGAAGTGGTCTAAACATACTTGCTCCTAACTTAATACAAGACATATTTAAAAAGAAAACTCCTTGCATTTATATAGAATACAGTAACCTACTCTATCATTAAAACATTTAGGATTTTGGATAAAACGGGCTGCTATAACATTTATGAATCTATTTCTATTTTCTTTTTACCTGGCCCTCCCATGGTAGAGTCAAAGTGAGCGTTGATCATCAGACTGTGTCGAGTCGGCTTCTTGGGCGACAAACGCACCACGATGTTGGTGATATTGTCATAGTAGTGAGTGAATGAAGACAGGAAGTCCAAAGTAAAGTAACCTGCAACAGACAACAAATGACAAAAAAAACTATCAACTATCTTATAGGGAGGCAACATTTGCAAGCAAAAGAGGGTACTAGTATTTCATTCCAAGTTACTTTCACACAAAATGGACTATTACTGTATTAGTATTTTAAAAAAATCACCCCAGTCCAAAATAGACTTTTCCCAATTCCATCCCATACAAGAATAAGGTAAAGTAACCTGCTAAAAACAGTAAATGGTAAAAAGGATCTACAGAGAGGCAACATTTGCAAGCAAAAGGCAGCATATTTCACTCTGGACTTTAACCCCAAAATGGACTGTTATGAGAAAATGGACGATTTCAAAATTACCCAAGTCCAAAATTTTTCCGATTCCACCCAATCCCAGAATAGACTGTCCAATAATCTACAAGGCTGATGAAATTCTTCACAGATTCAGAAGATATATAACAGTTACTAGCCTGTGTTTACACAAGCTCTCGGCCGGAGGTTACTGACCCCCACCCCAGGGGGATGGCGGTCACAGGACCGGCTGGCCACTAAAAGCGCGTTTCGTCAGGCTATAACAGTAACATGTTGAAGTATTTAGTCCCTCTTCATAATGCCCTTACCATAGAGTAAGATAGTAAAATGCATGAAAATGTAGAAATCCTGTGATGTCCATGATACCAATAGATATAATCAAGTAGGTTATAAAACCTTTGCTCCTCCTCCTTTTTATCTCCTAAATACATAGAAAGAGGAGCAAAGGTACACTGGATATATGATCTTATTGGACTTTAGACTAGTCATTGGCATCAGAGAATTTCAACATTTTTATGCATTATATGACGGTCTGCATTAAATTCAGGAAGGCTGACAATGCTTTACCTTAAATCTAGGAAGGCCAGTATCTGTTGTATGCCAACTTAAGGAATACTGATGACTCTAAATCACACCGAAACTGTATTGAGGATCAAATCAAAATGCCCTAGAATGCAGAAAATAACTGGCATTGCATTGCATGAACCATGGTGGGATCTATTCTCCAAGCAGAGGTTTTGGTCAGGGGGCTAGGAGTGGCCGCAATTTCAATGAGGGGAGGCAGATGTTTAAATCGTGGCGCATATAGCACCCCGACCGAAACCTCTGCTCGGAGAATACTAGTAGGTGGGATTGTGCACGCAGGAGGGCTGGGACCTCCTCCTTCCTGGGACAGGCTTTTTAGCGAATGCCCACAAACGCCCACTCTGGCGAAGTCCGCGCTGCACAAATCTAATTTTTTTTTGCTCGGAATATTTTCAGGTTGTGCTCCCATTAATCAATCCTGAGTTTCAAGTCAATCCATCGATCCGAAGTTAAATAAAGCGAACTTGAAGATTCTTACCTGGCTTTTTAGCGAATGCCCAGCAAAAAAAGGCTTTTTAGCAAATGCCCAATATATCAGCCAAAATATCGGCCATCGTGACACGGGCGGTAAATCTAACACCATAAACATTTTCAACAAGTTGTCCCCTGAATGTGTACTCAGTTTCCGTGCTGTACAAATCTCAATCATTCTGTCATTTTAAGCTCAAAATATAAATTTTCATCAGTTTTATCTCATGAAATTGAGTTTTTGGGACGGAAAGGGTTGACTTTTTTTCTGTCCCAAGAAGCAAATTTCCGTCCTGGGACAGAAGGACGGGTCCTGGAGACAGCCCAGGTTGACTTGTGCCGTTTTTTTCAACTTTCAGGACCTGTTGTGGATTCAAGTTTGGGGCTTCCAGAGTTGCTAATTTGCTTGCCGTCAGAGATTGGGCCCGTTGGAGTAGACTTTTAAAGTATGGTCAGGTAGGATGTTCTTCCAGTTTAGACTGCTCCTTGCCTGTCTCTTCTTCAACTGATTGTCACAATGGATTTAGTGGATAATCCAGTGTTCTGTGGTTGTTTAGCAACAGTACAATCCCTAGAGGAATGGGCTATCAGATGAAGTCGTCAATGCACCCCAAGGACCAGGCCAAGGATATCTTATATAATGACCTCGATGCACCCTCAGTATAATGCTTTCAAATGAATATTTGACAACATCACGGTGAACCACAGCATAATTTGTGACAGTCGTGTTTGCTGCACACTACAACAATACAGTGAAAACAGGGTCACATCAAAAAAACATGTCCCAGATCCAAGCCGTACACAATTACTTAATCGACAGATCGACCTCCCAATAAATTTTTCCCAGCCTTGAAATACCTAACGTTATACCTGTTGGCCTTTGTACATCCACTTCTATCCTGTGACTGGACTTCACCGCTCGCTGAATTTTCTCGATCTCTCCGAGTAGGTACTCCACCGTCTGGACTTCGTTCTGGTAGGTGCCGGCGACCCTCGGCCCAAACTCGGTGATCGCGTCCAGGTGTCTCCGGGCCCTCTCCTCCGAGAACTCGGTCAGGGGAGTCCCGGCATCGGTCCGAGCAGGTGGCAGCTGCTTGGCCGCGAGAAACACGATGAGCAAAATTGCAGTGATGAACACAGCGATGACCACATAAACCTTTTCGCCTAACGTAGCTTTTGTTTCCGAAGCTCCGTGATATTTTGGATCGATGCCTCCGTTGTTCTGCAGGGATGTATAAGAGTTGGAATGAGAGCCGGCATTTGCCGGTCCTCTTTGCCTCATGTTGACAGCCATCTTGTATGGACTAGAACACTTGGTCAGGTGTGGAGGAGGAAATATAGAAATAAGTTACATTTTCAACATCAAAAAATATTGTAAGCCATTTTGTATTAGACTGTCCATTGTAAAAATTATAACAAATATCTTTATATCATGTGAAATATGCCTTAATGTTAATGACCGGTCGTTATGATGCACTTTATACAAAAGTTCCCCCTACAAGAATAATAAAATATTCCTAAAAAGACAGAGAGATGCAATGACAGCAAACAAACGAAGCTGGCAAGAAATTTTCTTGAAATGTAGAAAACGCTTTAAAACACAAACAGTTGTAGGGCAGTTAAAAACGAAATTATTTATTTGAGGTGATATTTTGCGTTTTTGAATATCATTTATCCGGAAACATTTTAGTTCGAGCGATTTATATATATAAGTTAATTGTACGATTCCATGCTGCCATTATCGCAAGTGGGGCAGCCGTGACGTAAACAAAATCAATATGGCGTTGGTCGGGTCTACTACGTGGAACCGGAACTGTCTTCAATTTTTAAGGAAAATGGCAAAACCAAGGACTTTCTAGCCACGATGTCGTAACTAGAGGCAAACTAAATCTTTCTTGATCTTCCTTAGTGGACGATGTGCGGTGGAACGACAGGATGGGCGGCGCCGGGGATGGAACTCGGCGTCTTTGTGTGCGTCATTTTCCTACTTGCTGTCGTTCAAGTGGACAAAGCGGCCGGTGTGCAAGTCATGACTTCCAAAGAGAAACTAGAGGCCAAGAAACAAGTTTTAGAAATGTTCGACCATGCCTACAGTTCCTACCTGACGTACGCTTACCCTGCCGACGAGCTGATGCCGCTCAGCTGCAAGGGACGGGTGCGCGGGGTCGACCCAAGCCGAGGCGACGTGGACGACATTTTAGGGGGTTACTCTTTGACCCTTATAGACACACTGGACACACTCGCCGTTCTAGGACATTTAGATAAGTTTGAAGACGCCGTTAAGATGATAATTCTACAAGTCAGCTTGGATAACGACGTCGTTGTGTCGGTGTTTGAGACCAATATTCGAGTGCTAGGGGGGCTTCTAGGAGGGCACGTTGTGGCAAGTCTTCTCAGGGACCAAGGTGAGCGTATGCAGTGGTATCGGGACGAACTGCTTACACTAGCGAAGGAGTGTGGCTATCGGCTGCTGCCTGCCTTCAACACCACCACGGGCATGCCGTACCCTCGTGTGAACCTACGCCACGGGATCGTCAAGGGGCGCTCTCGCACGGGTACGGAGACGGACACCTGCACGGCTTGTGCTGGCACCATGATTCTCGAATTCGGTGCGCTCTCTCGCTTGACAGGCGACCCTATATTTGAGGAGAAGGCCCGCAAGGCCATGCAGTTCTTGTGGGAGCGCCGACAACGGTCCAGTGACCTGGTAGGAACCGTTATCAACATTCACACAGGAGACTGGGTCCGGCGGGAATCCGGGGTGGGGGCGGGGATAGACTCCTACTATGAGTACCTGTTCAAGGCCTACATGCTACTGGGGGACGCGTCATTCCTGGAGAGATTCAACACACACTACGCTGCTGTAATGCGATACATTAGCCAAGGCCCATTGCTGCTGGACGTGCACATGCACAAGCCAAACGTCGTCTCACGGAACTTCATGGACTCCCTCTTAGCGTTCTGGCCAGGCCTGCAAGTCCTGACTGGTGACATCAAACCAGCCATCGAGACGCACGAGATGCTGTACCAAGTCTTACAGAGGCACAGTTTCCTACCTGAAGCATTCACCACAGACTTTAAAGTACACTGGCCGCAACATCCTCTCAGACCAGAACTCGTAGAAAGCACATACTTCCTGTACAAGGCAACAAATGACCCTTACTACCTCGGGGTGGGTAGGACCATCATGGATAACATCCAGCGCCATGCTCGGGTTCCCTGTGGGTTTGCAGGCTTGAAAGATGTGAGGACAGGAAGTCATGAGGATAGAATGGATTCATATTTCCTTGCGGAAACCTTTAAATACCTGTACCTGCTGTTCACAGAAGAGGAAGACCTGTGGTTGGATCTTGACGATTACGTGTTTACGACAGAAGCACACTTGCTTCCTCTCCGACTTGCAACCTCGTTTGTGAACAGTACGCAGACCGACTCGCCAACGGTTACAGTCACCACTTTCCCCACTGCATCCGACCGCAAGTACCAACAGTCATGTCCCAATGTCAACTACCTCTTTCCCGGGCACAAAACGTACGCAAAGACAATACGACATCCGCTAAAAGCCTTTGTGGAGCAACGATGCCCCCAACCAACCTCTGCAAGGCCGAGGGAGAAGATACAAGAGAGCAGGAAGCCGGCTCTGCGGGCTCGTGACTTCATCGCGGACAATCCGGAACACATCCAAGCCCTGCGTAAGATGGGCATACGACTGGTTACGATGCAGGATGGCCGCGTGCAGCTCCTCCACACGTCCACGCAGGCCTTTTCCCCGGACGACGCTGAGGAAGGCATGCGTTTCATGCAGGAGATGATCGAGTTGTCAAAAACGCAGGGGGAGAGCGACCTACAGCCACGCGTCGTCCAGCTCACATCGCCGCCATTCTTGGGCAGCATCGTGCTGACAGCGGGACCGGCGCAGTTCGGACCAGATTTGGTCGGCACCCCGGGTGTTTCTGGCACCGTCGTGATCGGAGAATCCATCAAAGGGTGCACGGACCTGACCAACGCGGCTCTGGTTCGCGACAAGATCGTCCTCATGGAGCGGGGCAGCTGCATGTTCATCGAGAAGGCGCGCCGGGCCCAGGATGCAGGAGCTGCCGCCGCCATCGTGATTGACAACACCCAGGGCACGAGTAGCGACACCTCGCCGGTCTTCGCCATGTCCGGGGACGGTGTGAAAGACGTGTACATCCCAAGCGTCTTCTTGTTCCAAAAGGAAGGCCACCTTCTGATGGACGCCATCAAAGAACACGGTACGGTAGACGTCCTACTTGTTGACAAGGCTCAACCGCCCGAGAAAATCATTCGGAAACATGCAGAGGAGGAAGAAGCGAGACTCAAAGAGATGGACATCAATGTCGAACTTAAGGTCAAAGACGAACTATGATGTGTGTGTACACAGTTTCATCTAATGTTACAATCAGTGCAATCAGTGATAATGAGTCAGGCAGTGCAAAACACAGTATATCCTTCTTTGTGGCGGTAAATATTTGGTGAGGACTGGTGCAAAATTCTTCAATTGATACAAATTCTACAGGGCATAATTGGAAATCAGTGTTGGCAACATGTTTAACTAATTGTAGATATGATTATCACACTTGTGTTTTTTTCCTGAGATATAGTGCTCTTTCTCAATAAGGAACTAAGTTAGGAAGCTGGGCCAAATCAATCTAGAAGAGGAGTAAAATGCAATGACAACTCTACTTTGACATTTTTGTGGCACAAGAATTCTTGTAAGTATTACTACAATGAGGGAAAAGGATACTGTCAAATTGTTCCCCTTTTTCGTCATAACAATATGACTAAGGAACAAGTCAGGGTGTCTTTAATTTCATCAAGTATCATTCAAGTTAGGTGAAACATGGTGCTAGTATGCAGTATTGTTAATGATGTGTACTAGACGGAATGTATGAGGATGACTTTCAAAGTCTTACCAAGCTTATCTTTTTTTAGTGAGAAATCGTTTGAAGACAAGACCAGTGAAACATCCTACTGCCATAGGATTTCTCTATTGAATCAGAGATGTGTAAAGATTGTTGTTAGTGCATTTAGACTACAGAAGTAATATTTTTGTTGGGATGATTGAAATCCAGTTCCTTTAGTTGGAATAGCGTATGTCTGAAAGTAACGTTCACTTGTCCCTCTTGAAACAGGCTATAATTCTATAGTATACTGTCATTTGTGTATTTACTTTTCCAAAATAAAAAGTATAATTCCTACACAGTATAATTTCCTACACAGTCAATCAATGCATCAGGATCAGATGTTGTGTTATAAAATTAAAAACGTGAAGAATTAAAAATGTTGTGAATAGAGATTGACCTTGAATTTGTTTTACCACCGTTTTTGGGTAATGTATAATATCCATATAGTTGAAGTGGTTTATGTATAAATACTGTTGTATCCCTATGCTGGAACCTATAGTCAGTGAAGGATCAAGATCATATGATTCCATTACTTTTTTTTTGTCCTATCACAGTATTTTAAGTATAGAGTCCTGTAATTGTAAAATGCAATAGTGGTTGGATGATAAATTGAAGTACAGTGGAACAATTTACCATACAAATGTTTACAGAACTACCTGTTGAAAAGATCAGTAACACAGTACTTGTATATATGAATAAAAGGTACAAAATTTCCATTTATTGTCTCATCTGCTTCTTTGCATAGTTCACAGACAGGCGACTGAAATCAATGTGTTGTAGGTCCTGTAATTGGTTTATGATAAAGAAGAACAATTACATAGTTCTCTTAGGACTAAAATGTCTAACCAACAGTACAGTACTACATGTAGTACTTCATTAGAAAGAATAGGGGATGGTTATGTAAAGTACTGGTCTTGCTACTGTGAGGTCAATGACCTTTGACCTAGATACTGATTACACAATATTCATTCACAGGAACTTTGCCAAGCACCTACTAGTATATACAAATGTACACAACTAGTGCATTGATGGACAGAGCAATAAAACGTTCATTAGAGATGGATATTTTTAGATTGATTGATAGTTCGTGGGATTTAGTTTGACTGTAAACATGTATTCAAAAACGTTTTGAAAAAAAAAAAGACTGTCGGATGTTACCATACTGTAACTTAATGGACATATTTTGAAGAACGTTGTTTTCTAACAAAACAAAGAAACAAAAAGAATTGGAGATGCAGGGTATCGATCCCCGTACCTCTCGCATGCTAAGCGAGCGCTCTACCATCTGAGCTACATCCCCTGCTCATATGTCTATGGTTGAATTAAGTCCTCTTTCTTTTTAACCCCCGGCAATGGTACAGTTATGAAGTGCCACCTGTTGCTGCACTTTGTGTAGGGGTTGTTTTCACACGGGAGGTGGGTTTAGAATAGTCCGATTTGCACGGAAGTATTTGAATTGGAAGAGTCATTTCTGGCATGCACGGGAGTGTTGTAGCCAGAAAAAGTAAATTCTTGCATAGGGGTTGAATTGAAATAGTCCATATTGAACTTGGGTGATATGGGAATAGTCTAATTTCGACCGGAAGTGATTTGGGAATGTTCATTTTTGCACAGGTGTAATTTTGGAACAGTCCACTCTTACATGGGGAGCGATGGGATCACACGCTTGCTCGCTATAAATGTTGCCTTTCCAGTTCATTGCATTACAATATCGCGCACGTGTTAACAACAGCATTAGCATAGCAACACAGGCGATAACATATTCCTGTAGACAAGCTAAGGCTTTGGCAGACAACTGCTTGTGCCATCAATAGGACTAGTACTGATTCCTACACATTCGTTTTCTTAAGCTTGTTTACGAACTTGTTTGCTTTATACATTCTTCCTATGGGATACAACCGTTCACCTCATACGTCGAAGAATGTAGAGGTAAGTTAGTATGATTGATTTTGATTGTTTGCGGACTTACAATTGTTTATTTGCCTCTTACTGAATTTCTGTGAAATGTTTCGCCCTTCGTGACAGTAGTGATCACCTGTTACCCTGCTGTAGTGACTTGCACAAATGTGTGTGGGCCAAGGGCTATAGAAATGGAGATGGGCGCCACCCCTATGCGTCTTTTCAAGACGCCCGGGTCACTTTAACTTTAACAGTAGTGATCAGAAAGGCCGGCTTGAAAGATGGCTGGCTACATTGGAAAAAATGTCTATTAAAAGTTTCGTATGTCGCGTCGAATGGAAGGTAAAACAAGCGCACGGCGGCCTGGGGATGGGGATAGGGATATGTATTAATACCAACGTTGTAAAACACGCATTTCAAAATATGGAGATATGGTCTATCTAAGCACAGAAATCACAAAATTGGGAAAATCATTGGAATCTAACCCCCTTGTACATACCCCTTAAAGTTTGCACATGTTGTAATGGGAATAGTCCATTCTTACAATGATTTTGGAAGTCTATATCTGCGTGGAGAATAGATTTGAGGTTCAGATTTTCACAGTAATGTCTTCTGACCTCAAAGTACTTATACTTTAAGGCATTAAGTATGTTTGCTAGCATACCTTTATAGTACAAACTGTAGTTTAGTACATAATCATGGTAAAAATTTCAGGGGGTATGTACAGGGGGTAAATATTTTTAAAAATCACAAAATTTGTACATTTTCATATCCAAAAAGGCCGTCTCCACATTTCTAGGTGCGTATTTCAGCAAAAACTTCACTTTTGCGAAATAGTACCTTCCCCCAGTGGGGAGTTGGTTACCAGGCTACTTATGAAATGAAACAGAACTTGGCGTACGTAGTTGAACCACAGTGATGATGCTGCTCCTTTAAATCCATATAGAAACTGCCCTGCCTTACTGTTTCTCCTGCTACATGCCGAGTCAATAGATCTATCCCTTTAGCGCCATCTTGAGAGAAAAGATGACAGAGTAAAAATCGGAAGCCATGTCTTTTTAAAGTACTCTCACAGAGTACGGGTGCTGTGGACATCTAATTGAAATGCATACTACAAAGATGAGAAAAGCAGATAACAGGTAGCACACATAACACATCTTGCCCACGCAATAAATTAGAAGAACGGGAAAAGGAGACCCCGCAGTGGGATCAGCTGGGATCGAAAAGACGTAATTACGAATGCTTTGTCTTAAGGAGCGACCTTAAGCGTAGGAGTTATTGAATTTACCAGTGAAAAATACAATTCTTACGACTCTAACGGTATTCTGCTCTAGAGAGACCATAGTGGAAGGACGATGCGTGAAGGCAGCTACATGTACACTAGTACTGGGGCTGTGCTGTTGGTACTCCTCGCCACATGTCGCTGCGCTGGGATAAACTCGACTTCTGGACCGGACTTGAACGTTACAAGTCAAGAAACGGGTACGTTCCACAATGCAACACTGAGAAATACTAGTGGTTCCTTCAGAAACGTCACAAGTCAAGAAACGGGTGCGTTCCACAATGCAACGCTGAGAAATACTAGTGGTTCCTTCGGAAACGTTACAAGTCAAGAAACGGGTACGTTCCACAATTCAACGCTGAGAAATACTAGTGGTCCCTTTGGAAACTGTCCATTTGCGACCACCAATGGGCCAGGTTTAGGAGAGGTTATCATTTCAGACTCCAACGAATGTCTGCAGAAAGAGCCCCCAACGTCCTTTCCCCTTCAAAAGTATGTCGATGCCGATAAATATCTTATGGTATACGCAGGCATTGCTATAAGTCTTGGCGTCTGGTCAGTCGTGGCGAATAGCCTCCCGCTTGCAGCCATTATCAAGCATGAACAGCTCCACACGCCCGTCTACATTCTCATGGCTAATCTGGCAGCAGGCGACATCTTGGCCGGCATAGTCTTCATCGTGGGATGTAGCTCTCAAGTGTACGTCATAGTGACAGAGACTGTCCCCTCCAATGCAATGTTGAACCTTCGTCTCTCCTCGCTCCTTCTCTCTGGGATGTCCTCCGCCTACAGCGTGGTGACCCTGACGGCTGAGCGCTACTGGTTCATCGTGCACGGGATGACCTACGTCAACAACGTCACCAACGACAAGTGCAAGGTCGTGATCGTTGTCGTGTGGATGTGGTCACTGCTGCTGTCGATATTGCCTCACTTTGACTCGCACTGTACAGGACGTTTTGACGAAGAATGTGTCCCGTTAGGTGCGGGACTGTCCCGAAATTATGTGATCGCTGTCCTAGTGTTCGTATTCATTCCGATGGCGGCAATATTACTCTTAAACTTGGGCATCTTCTGGTGTCTCTGGAAGCACGTGAGCGCCATCGCAGCACAAGAAGCCGCTGTGGGTGCACCGCCGAGCGTCAACAGAAAATCCGCCATCACAATCGTCATCATCACCATCGTGTTCCTTGTGGGATGGATGCCATTCTTCGTCAAAGTTGCCCAAATGTCTACAGACATAATATCCGTGTTTAAAATGCTGATCTTCATCAGCCTGAACTCTGCGATCAACCCGGTTATTTACGGGTTTCGTCTGAAGGAGGTTCGTCGCGGCGTTGCACGGCTCTTCGTGAATAACCATTAGCCAGAACGTCAAAACTAGCCGTGAATTGGACAAGAAAAACAAACTTTCACCACAATATCACAAATCGGACATCTCTAGACTTTTTTTACCTATCAAATATCAAATGTATCAGAAGCATAAAAATCACAGCACCCTGAACTAAGTTAGTGGTAATACTTGTCAATGTTGTATATTGAAACTATGTTTGAAAAAACAAGTTATGCGTAAGTTAGAATGAATACCAAAGTAGGTATTGATACCTGAGAGAAGTTAGCTCAATAACTATATTCATATTTACAAAACAAATCTAGAGCTTTGAAGGACCAGAACAGATGGGGGGAAGGGACAAAACCATCCGACCAAATTTCAAATCTGTCATCTAGGGTGCCATACCTGTATATATATATTTGAAATATAGTCATGGTCATGATGCCTGAAGAAGAAAGTAGTTGTGCAATTGAATTATGGTGAAGTTTTTTGTGGGTTTGATGGTTAAGTAATATAATAGTGCACGTTGTATTTAAATTTAGCATAATTATGTGTGCTCTTAAATTTGAGAAGTCCAAACTCATCAACTTAGAGGCAGAAAAGTTTTCACTTTCTACATGACCCGTTATCGTATATTCTATGAAAGAAAAAAGAAATGACGCGTGTAACAGAATTTGTCATTTTTATGGTCATTTCCAAATGTACCTATGTCCCCGTTTAATGTTCAAATGTACCTTTATATAAATAATTGACTGTTATTTTAGTGATCTCTATTCTATCATGGAGAGCGAACTGTAATGTGACTTGGCTTGAATCATATCAAAATTCGGGTCAATGACCACCAACCTGGACGTTTGTACAGAGAAAGAGAATTAAACCCTTTTTCTAAACAAAAGCTAAAACTGCAAAAATATGAGCTGGAGTCGTTGATTAAGGAGAACTCCAGCATTGCCTACTTGGTGTTTTTCATAGCGACCATTGAGGCGTCTCTGGTGAATGTGGTTTTTAATGGTCCAGTATGAATATGGGTGCCTGGAAGAGCCCATCCATGCACAGGGTTTCAAATTGGGAGAGATCCATTTCTGACTGGTCTTCAATTCAATTATTCATTCAAATACCAACATTGCAGACATACAACAAACGTTAGCCTCTATGGCACAGTCGCTTTTTAAATGGGGAGGGAAATGGGCGAAACATGTTGCATTTGCTCCCGCAAATGTTGCCTTTCTAGGTTGATTAAATCTATTCTATCGATCGAAGTGGCTTTGGGGACTCCTATCTGTTGAAATAAGAGTGACAGTGCGTTGACGTCACATTGCTGCTACAGTACTATCAATCTGACGTGCATCGCGATACAATGACTTTCGCGTATACAAGTATACTTTTATAGCCAATTTATAACAAGGGATTGGGTGCAAGGACAACGTCACACAAGGGAGGGGGACAGAACTTCAGTACTAAGGGCAGGGGAGACGGGACTTCAGTACTAACGGCAGGGGATGGGATTTTAGTACTAAGGGCAGGGGAGAGAACCTAAGTTCTATGGGCAGGGGAGAGAACCTCAGTTCTAAGGTCAGGGGAGAGAACTTCAGTACTAAGGGCAGGGGATGGGATTTCAGTACTGAGGGCAGTGGAGAGAACCTCAGTACTAAGGGCAGGGAAGAGACCCTCAGTACCAAGGGCAGGGGAGACGCGATTTCAGTACTAAGAGCAGTGGACGCGGTTGGTGGATTTGAACCATGGAAACCTTGCTACAAGAGTTGATTTTAAATGGCCAAGCATGAATATGCACTTCTTGGAGAAAATTTGATAGTCATTCTAACAATATGGAAGGAAACTTTTCTATAGCCAAATTGAATAAAAAGTGATTATACATGTAGTGCTTTCAACTGCCGAAACACAGAAAGCAGTCAGAATTTGCTTTATTTTGCGTGATGAATTAGTGCAAACCAAACTGCGTGCGCTTTTTGATGGTGGTGGTGGTCTTTTGACTTTTCAATCAAATAATTCTTAAACCTTCCTTCCTATCCTAATGGAGCAGTCCTTTATTTGGATTGACCTATGACCTATGACCTATGGCTGACAAATGACCTACTCAAGAATGACACAGAGACTCGCTTAGGTCAGGGGTTTCAGGTCTGACCCCTGACGTATTGTTGATGACCTCCACCCCGCAGCTATCTTGCAGGATACACCTGTTCTGGGACCATCTGTCACACCTGTCCCGTCGCCGCAGTCTTAGGTTCTCCGTGCCATGTTGCACAGGGTAGTTGGACATGGCACATCACCTACAGTTGTCAAAGAGGGAGAAATGGAAAAGCAAACAAATCTGGTAGAACATGGCAAAGATGGATCCACAGACTAGATAAATTACCAGACTAATCTATTTGAATAAAAAAAAAACACAAATAAACTTTGCGTCTGATATCATGACCTTTAGTTTGTTGGTTTGCCGAATCCCAAACTGCTGCATATGGTGTGCTTGCTGAGCAACGTACTTAAGGCAATCTGGGTTCCGATCGTTGCGGTTGCAGATTGCTTGAATCCCAAGAAGCTGCACAGTGTGTTAAGTGAAATGTACTTCAAAGTAAAATGCTATTAGTGAGGACGTGTTGTTCAAACCTGCAGGAGTCACGGTAAAGAGACAGGAGGGGAAGTTTGAGTGTTATCATTATTGTGCTTAAACGTTGTTGGTTCAAATACACACGGTGACTGCTTAAATCAAACCAATATTACCCTTTGAAATTAAAGATGGGGCTCCAGCTCTGCTATGAAATCAGTGTTAAATATTGGTTCAAATTCTGGCCAAGCAGCTGAGTTGATATAAATTTGAATGTACTCGAAACTAAAGTTGCGAAGAAACATCTTCAGCTTAGGTTGCCACATGTCCAGTCTGTCTTCTCTCCAAAGGGCGGGCCCCAAAGTCACTGGACTACAGGGAAGAAAAATAAAAGAAGATTATTGGATGTATCTGTATCTGTATCAATATAGCCGGTATAACCGCCATTAGGCGTAACACACCAGCTTTGCAGGCACGCGGCGCGGCAGCAGCTGGTCATAATACACCGAACGGTCTATTACACCTAGTCTTTGCATATCTGACTGCAACCGTTCTTTAAATCTACTTAGTGAGGAAGCTCCTACAGTACTTGATGACAACGAGTTCCATTTTACTATGGTTCTCGGGAAATACGAATTTTTGAACAAATCAATCCTTGGTTGATAACTCTGGTGCTTATTAGATACGTATCAGTCGGTACGTCCACAAGTTTATTAGTCATCTTGTACATCATGCAAAGTCTGGACATTGTTCTCCTGTCCTCAAGTGACATCCATTGCAGATCTGCTTTAATTTTGGTTACACTAGAGCCCCTGTCATAGTTGTTCGTGCAGAATCTGGCAGATTGGTTCTGCACCCTCTCCAGTTTATCTATATCCTTCTTTGTGTGTGGATCCCAAACTGTTGCAGCATATTCGAGGTATGATGTCTAGAAAACAACAGCTTAGAAGACTTTGTGGCTAAGATAGAATTGTATGGGAGCTAGAAATTTGACAGAAAATGGTACAAAAACGAACAGTCATTAATCCAATAGTATCGCATAACCATCAATCCAATAGTATCCCATAACCATCAATCTAATAGTATCGCATAACCATTAATATTATAGTATCGTATAGCAGTTAATCTAATAGTGTCGC
The DNA here is from genome assembly GCF_035083965.1 of Branchiostoma lanceolatum. Classification (NCBI taxonomy): domain Eukaryota; kingdom Metazoa; phylum Chordata; class Leptocardii; order Amphioxiformes; family Branchiostomatidae; genus Branchiostoma; species Branchiostoma lanceolatum. Next base: position 6,034,831 of record NC_089732.1, on the reverse strand, counting down.
ATAATATATCATGTTATTGTGACTACCGGACATCAGGGAAACGTGGACGACTACACAATCGGGAAAGTAACGGGACCAAAACGTAAGGACTTCGAAAAACTGTTAAGGAATCAATGGTTGTTCCCATTGCAGTAGTTCTTCCACAATAAACGTGTGAGGTACAAATAGGGTAAAGAAAGCGAAACTAAGACAAGTCTTAAGTCACCATGGTTTCTCTTCGATTTATCACGTACGGATCTTTCGTCCTCTAGGCGGAAAACCTTTGTTGATATTCTAAATGTGGATACAAATTAAAATACGAGTAGCTAAATAGTATAGGATACAAAATGACTCTATTACAATTCACAGTCCTTGTCACGAACATGCCAATCAACTTACTAAGGAGTTGAATCGTGAGGGGAAGAAAAGAGAAAAGGTCAGGCACATAACCAGTAAAGGGGCTCCAGCCTTCTGGGTTACAACACCGGGATCGAACCAGACTGTGAACTTGTCTCGATAAATGAAAGGTGAATCATCAGCAAAAGATGGTACAGTCCCAAGAGAAAAACACCCGTAGAGGGGGCTTTAAATAGTCAAATCCAAACCGTATGTCGCATCCATGTCCGTACAACGTGCTAGAGATCAAAACATGGAGAGAGGGAGTGATCATATCCATTACTCTACATCAACATTGGAACCCTTCAAAGTTGGGTTCTTTTGGGTGTGTGATTTCTTTCCGTATCGTGTGCAAACTCACCACCATGCCTCGAGAGCACTGCTCTGGCGATCCCCTGACGCCGGCACTATGTATTTAAGCCCCCTATGGGGATGAGGGGCCCTGGTGTTGTTACAAGCCAAACGGAGTCAAGACTCAGGCGATCAAGCCTGTTTCAGACCATTTTGGTCACAATTTTCCGGGCAGCAAGCCCACACCAGCAATCATAGTCCTATTGGCAAGGCATATAATTTAGGTGTCCGCACAGTCCAGACTTCGTCCATGAAGGACCCAGTGGTGTTCAATATTGCCAACGTTTGCACTGACCCTGTGTACTATAAGTATGTATGGATCGCAAGCTGTTGGGAGGGTCATTGTCACACACATACACCTAAAAGCAAGGAAACAACCCCGGCGTTGGTATTGATGTACAGTAATAGTTATGAACACTCACTCTATCTATGATCTTGACCTCTGGCATGTTGAGCAGACACAAGTACGGCATGCCATTTGGATTTGACACTCCAGAACTCCCCTCCACAAATGTATCTTTTAGCACTATACAATCTCCCGCCTATGATTTACCTTTCAGTTGTCGAAGCAAGGTTGACAGTTCGGGTCCGTCCCGGTGTTGTACCCCCGTAGACTGTACCGCCTGTACTAGTTACGTGCCTGATATTTTCTATTTTCTTTCACCTTACGATTGAACTCTTCAGCAGATTGATTTGCATGTTTGTGAAAAAGACAACACAGCAAAATTTAGTCTGGATGCCTCCGCATGATATATCTGTGGTGAAAATTCCAGTACAGTTTTTCTCAGCCCTAATTTTCTTCACCAATATCCCCTTGGCAGAATGCCGTATGTTATTTTCTTGCTTCCTCGCGCCCTCGTTATTTCCATTTTCAACAATACGGGAAAACATACAAGACAAGAAATGCACACGGTTGAAAACACAATTTGCCGACCACAACGTATTGCAAGGTTAAACTTAACGCTTTGTTTTTCGTCAGAAATAAAACTGATTAGACGAAATTTCCAGATCAGAAGTTTGAACATTACCTGCCTGGTGCTGCGTCACATTTTTGAATCCGAAGTCATCCGACGGCCCTGCCAAGCTGCAAACAAACCTCTGCCCGGACATTCTCGCCCATGTTATTCCACACGTCGTTCTCCACAATTCCTCCAGAAAACTGCCCACAAAAAGGTTAGAAAACTGAAATTTTTGAGCACGAGAAGTATATAAACTTTTGGACACGTCGTTCACGAGGCCACGCGCAGACCAGGCCACAGCAAGAATGCACCACCTGTCAACATGACGTCATGGCGGCGGGAAATTTGAATATAAGGCGTGATTAGGCACGGGCGTTCGTGATTGGCTCACTAAGATTTGATATGATCAGTTTTAGGCATTTTAGCAAGATATTATCACTTAAACAATGATAAAGGTGCGAAACTCAGGGGATCGCCTACGTATTACACTAGAAGACATTTGGGCGAAATTCGACAACCTCATTACGAATTAGGCGATGTTGATTTGATTATATGGATGACATCCACGCGCGCATCAATTTTCGTCCGTTTCCCCCCAAAAAAACTTTACGACAATACTGTAAATTTCGCAAAGCACCTGTAAACAGCAAATATGTGCCGTGAATTGCAAAAAATCTCTTTGGGAAAAGGATAGTAATGCCAAAGAAAATTTTAAAGTCAAAGGAGAAGATATGAAAGAAAAAACGAAGAATCTACTATTCGGCAAATGAAATTAAACTCATTGGATGTGGGTGAACCATGAAAAAAAGCATAAACTTCCATTAAACTGGTAAGCTGAAAACTACTCGCTAATCAGACCATGAACTCTTCCTGATGTGTTTTTTTTTGCTCCTGATGTCCCGTCTGCTACATGTAGAAGATATGAAGTTGCTGTCAAATAATCATTTTAACTGCTGCAGATCACATACTGTAATTCTTGTTTCTTTCACTGTAACTTTAAGTTCACTGTTTTCACGGTCGCCGCTGAACTGGAACTTATCATCACCGTGTAAAAACCTGTTGTTACCATTTATCATTCCTTCACAAATCTGTTCTGTAAATCACTTGCCGCCACCGTGAAGTTGAAGATAACTGAAAAATTTGCATTTTCCTTACACCGTGAAATTTTGCCACCGTGAAGATAAAGTGAATTACAGAATTGCAAAAGCAAAAAACCGACTCAACTCATACTACACTCAGCCGAGAAGTCACTGCTTGACGACTGTATTATTGAAATACATAACATAAAACATGATCAAAGCAGATTAAGAATGTGCTCACCAAGGTGGAACCAACACCTCATTTCCCCACACAGTAAATTAGAAGAACGGGAAAAAAGAAACGCCCACTGGGATCAGCCGGAAATCCAATAAAAAAAAGAAGAATCGAAATTAACGAAAATACCTTTTATAAATCGCCGACTGTGTTTTGTTTCAGAGAAACTGTATGTAAGTCACAAGGGAATGATGGTGTGCAGAGGTAGCTACATCGGAGCGGCGTTGGGGGTTCTCCTCATCACAAGCCGCTGCGCTAACGTTGGAAGCCCGGCTTCTGGGTCAGGCGTGAACGTTACGGACCGGGTCGACGTCAGTGACAACCCCAACGATTCGTATGGGAACTGTACTTTTGCGGCTAGCAACAGCTCTGGTTTAGGAGAAAATATCACTTCCAACGTCTACGGATGCCTGCAGGAGGAGCCCCCATCTTCCTTCCCTCTTGAAAAGTACGAATCTACCGGGGGTCTGATCCTCGTAGGTACTACTATTTCGCTGTGCGTCTGGTCAGTCGTGGCGAATGGCCTTCCGCTAGCAGCCATCATCAAGCATAAGCAGCTCCACAAGCCCGTCTACATTCTCGTGGCTAATCTTGCAGCAGGTGACGTTTTGACGGGCATAGCCTTCATGATTGGGGGTAGTTTGTTTGTGTACGTGACAGTAACGGAGACCGTTCCCGCCAATTTCATGTTACGTTTCCGCATATCAACAATCCTTCTCTCCGGGATGTCCTCCGCCTACGGACTGGTTGCCCTGACGGCTGAGCGCTACTGGTTCATCGTTCACGGGATGACCTACGTCAACAACGTCACCAACGACAAGTGCAAGGTCGTGATCGTTGTCGTGTGGATGTGGTCACTGCTGCTGGCGGTACTGCCCCAATTTGATTCGCATTGTACAGGACGTTTTGACGAAAAATGCGTCCCGTTAGGTTCTGGATTGTCCCGAAACTATGTACTCATTGTCGCCGTGTTCGTATTCATTCCGATGGCGGCAATATTACTCTTAAACTTGGGCATCTTCTGGTGTCTCTGGAAGCACGTGAGCGCCATCGCAGCACAAGAAGCCGCTGTGGGTGCCCCGCCGAGCGTCAACAGAAAATCCGCCATCACAATCGTCACCATTACCATCGTTTTCCTGGTGGGATGGATGCCATTCTTCATCAAATTGGCTCAGCATTCAAGGGACTTGGTTTCCTTGTATAGCATGATGTTCTTCATCATTCTTAACTCTGCAATCAACCCGGTTATCTACGGGTTTCGTCTGAAGGAGGTTCGTCGCAGAGTTGCACGGCTCTTCGTGAATAATCAGTAGCCGAAACGTCAAAATTAGCTATGAATTGGTCAAGAAAAATAAAGTTTCACCACAATATCAGAAATCTGATATCTGTAGACTTCTTTACCTGTCAAATATCAAACGTATCAGAAGCATAAAATCACATCACCCAGAACTGAGTTAAGAGGTAATACATGTCAATGTTGTATATTGAAACTCTGTTTAAAACAATAAGTAATGAATAAGTTATAATGCATACCAAAGTAGGCAGTGATAATTTAGAGAAGTTAGCGGAATAACCACATTTTAATACAAAACAAACATACCCAGAGCTTTGGAGGACCGGGAGAGGCTGAGGACAAGACCATTCGGCCCACTAGGGGCGACCGAGAATATGATGACAAAACAAATGTCAAATTTGTCATCTAGGTATAGGGTTCCATATATATATATTTGAAATATAGTCATGGTCATAATTCTGAAGAAGGAAGTAACTGGATGTATATTACGGTGAATACATTTTGCGGTTTTGATGGGTAAGTAGCATACTCGTGCACGTAATGTATAAGTTTATTATTATAATTAGCATAATAATGTGTACTCGTTATTTTGAGAATTTCAACCTCATCAACTTAGAGGCAGAATAGTGTTTAATTTTCACATGGCCCGTTATCGTATATTCTATGAAAGAAAATAAAAACGCGGCTTGTTACCGAATTTGTCTTTTTCATGGTCATTTCTGAATATACCTATTCAAGGTTCAATATTTAAATATACCTTTATATACAAAAAAAATACTGTTATTTTAGTGATCTCTATTCTATCATGGAAAGCGAGCTATTTCTAGAGTTATATCAACTGTGATGTGACTTGGCTTGAATTTTATTCTAATTAGGTTTCAATGACCTCCAACCTGTACGTGTGTACTTGCAATGTAAGGAAAAAGAGAGAAACAACGAAGCAATTGGTGTGAAAAATAAACCCTTTTTCTAAAGCTGAAACTGCAAAATTCAAAAGTAAAAAGATATAGCTGGAGATGCAGGGTATCGATCCCCGTACCTCTCGCATGCTAAGCGAGCGCTCTACCATCTGAGCTACATCCCATCTTCATACACGGTTCCCAAATAAACAAGCCTTATATGTCTTTGAACTAGCGGCAACAGGTGCTAAAATGCCATCTTTGGTTTTGGCGCATGTTATTCACTATCATATTTTCTGTTGGATACAACCGTTCATCCCAGAGGTTTAAGAATTGAGTGGTCACGTGGTGAGATTAATTTGGGAACCTATCAGTTTGCCTTTTGACTGAGTTTAAGAGAACATTTGTCTACAACATGCCTTACATCTACGCTTGAAACCATGTTCTGAAATTTGGGTTTACTGGGTTTTGTTTTGTTCATTTCTATCAGGGCAGAAGCCATTAATGCATAACTTCTTCTTTCACTCCAAGCGATTGCAACAGACTCCACCGATGACGTCGGACAGGACAGATGGAAGTAAACTGAGTGGCATTCGTCATACAGTTAATGAAATTAAACACATTGGATGTGGGTGAACCATGAAGGAAAGCATGAACTTCCATTAAACTGGTAAGCTGAAAACTACTCGCTAATCAGACCATGAACTCTTCCTGATGTGGTCTTTTGCTCCTGATATTCCGTCTGCTACATGTGGAAGATATGACGTTGCTGTCAAATAATCATGTTAACTGCTGGAGGAGATCACATACTAATATTGCAAAGCGAAAAACGGAGTCAACTCATACTACCCTCAGCCGAGAAGTCACTGCTGGACGACTGTATTATTGAGATACATAACACAAACATGATCAAAGCAGATTAATAATGTGCTCACCCAGGTGGTACCAATACCTCATTTCCCCAAACAGTAAATCAGAAGAACGGGAAAAAAGAAACGCCCGCTGGAATCAGCCTGAAATCCAATTGCTAATATAAAAAAAAAGAAGTTGAAAGGTGAAGGTGTCATCGAACTTAATGATAATACCTTTTATAAATAGCCGACTGTGTTTTGTTTCAGAGAAACTGTAAGTCACAAGGGAATGATGATGTGCAGAGGTAGCTACATCGGAGCGGTGTTGGTTGTTCTCCTCGTCACAAGCCGCTGCGTTGGAAGCCCGGCCTCTGGGTCAGGCGTGAACGTTACGGACCGGGTCGATGTCAGTGACAACCCCAACAATTCGTATGAGAACTGTACTTTTGCGGCTAGCAACAGCTCTGATTTAGGAGAAAATATAACTTCCAACGTCTACGGATGCCTGCAGGAGGAGCCCCCATCTTCCTACCCTCTTGAAAAGTACGAATCTACCGGGAGTCTGATCCTCGTAGGCACTACTATTTGTCTGGGCGTCTGGTCAGTCGTGGCGAATAGCCTTCCGCTAGCAGCCATCATCAAGCATGAAAAGCTCCACACGCCCGTCTACATTCTCATGGCTAATCTGGCAGCAGGTGACGTTTTGACGGGCATAGCCTTCATGATTGGGAGTAGTTTGCTTGTGTACGTGACAGTAACGGAGACCGTGCCCGCTGATTTTACGTTACGTTTCCGCATGTCATCAATCCTTCTCTCCGGGATGTCCTCCGCGTACGGCCTGGTTGCCCTGACGGCTGAGCGGTACTGGTTCATCGTGCACGGGATGAGCTACGTCAACAACGTCACCAACGACAAGTGCAAGGTCGTGATCGTTGTCGTGTGGATGTGGTCACTGCTGCTGGCGGTACTGCCCCAATTTGACTCGCACTGTACAGGACGTTTTGACGAAGATTGCATCCCGTTAGGTTCTGGATTGTCCCGAAACTATGTACTCATTGTCGTCGTGTTCGTATTCATTCCGATGGCGGCAATCTTACTCTTGAACTTGGGCATCTTCTGGTGTCTGTGGAAGCACGTGAACGCCATCGCTGCACAAGAAGCCGCTGTGGGTGCCCCGCCGAGCGTCAACAGAAAATCTGCCATCACAATCGTCATCATTACCATCGTTTTCCTGGTAGGATGGATGCCATTCTTCATCAAATTGGCTCAGCATTCAACAGACATGGTTTCCTTGTATAGCATGATGTTCTTCATCATTCTTAACTCTGCAATCAACCCGGTTATCTACGGGTTTCGTCTGAAGGAGGTTCGTCGCAGAGTTGCACGGCTCTTCGTGAATAATCAGTAGCCGAAACGTCAAAATTAGCCATGAATTGGTCAAGAAAAACAAAGTTCCACCACAATATCAGAAATCTGATATCTGTAGACTTCTTTACCTGTCGAATATCAAACGTATCAGAAGCATAAAATCACATCACCCAGAACTGAGTTAAGAGGTAATACATATCAATGTTGTATATTGAAACTCTGTTTAAAACAATAAGTAATGAATAAGTTAGAATGCATACCAAAGTAGGCAGTGATAATTTAGAAAAGTTAGCGGAATAACCACATTTACAAAACAAACATACCCAGAGCTTTGGAGGACCGGGAGAGGCTGAGGACAAGACCATTCGGCCCACTAGGGGCGACCGAGAATATGATGACAAAACAAATGTCAAATTTGTCATCTAGGTATAGGGTTCCATATATATATATTTGAAATATAATCATGGTCATAATTCTGAAGAAGGAAGTAACTGGATGTATATTACGGTGAATACATTTTGCGGTTTTGATGGGTAAGTAGCATACTCGTGCACGTAATGTATAAGTTTGTTATTATAATTAGCATAATAATGTGTACTCGTTATTTTGAGAATTTCAACCTCATCAACTTAGAGGCAGAATAGTGTTTAATTTTCACATGGCCCGTTATCGTATATTCTATGAAAAAAAATAAAAACGCGGCTTGTTACCGAATTTGTCTTTTTCATGGTCATTTCTGAATATACCTATTCAAGGTTCAATATTCAAATATACCTTTATATACAAAAAAATACTGTTATATTAGTGATCTCTATTCTATCATGGAAAACGAGCTATTTCTAGAGTTATATCAACTGTGATGTGACTTGGCTTGAATTTTATTCTAATTAGGTTTCAATGACCTCCAACCTGTACGTGTGTACTTGCAATGTAAGGAAAAAGAGAGAAACAACGAAGCAATTGATGTGAAAAATAAACCCTTTTTCTAAAGCTGAAGCTGCAAAATTCAAAAGAAAAAAGATATAGCTGGAGATGCAGGGTATCGATCCCCATACCTCTCGCATGCTAAGCGAGCGCTCTACCATCTGAGCTACATCCCATCTTCATACACGGTTCCCAAATAAACAAGCCTTATATGTCTTTGAACTAGCGGCAACAGGTGCTAAAATGCCATCTTTGGTTTTGGCGCATGTTACTCACTATCATATTTTCTGTTGGATACAACCGTTCATCCCAGAGGTTTTAGAATTGAGTGGCCACGTGGTGTGATTAATTTGGGAACCTATCAGTTTGCCTTCTGACTGAGTTTAAGAGAACATTTGTCTACAACATGCCTTACATCTACGCTTGAAACCATGTTCTGAAATTTGGGTTTACTGGGTTTTGTTTTGTTCATTTCTATCAGGGCAGAAGCCATTAATGCATAACTTCTTCTTTCACTCCAAGCGATTGCAACAGACTCCACCGATGACGTCGGACAGGACAGATGGAAGTAAACTGAGTGGCATTCGTCATACAGTTAATGAAATTAAACACATTGGATGTGGGTGAACCATGAAGGAAAGTATGAACTTCCATTAAACTGGTAAGCCGAAAACTGCTCGATAATCAGACCATGAACTCTTCGTGATGTGGTCTTTTGCTCCTGATGTCCCGTCTGCTACGTGTAGAAGATATGACGTTGCTGTCAAATAATCATTTTAACTGCTGAGATCACATACTAGTATTGCATAACGAAAAACGGACTCAACTCATACTAACCTCAGCCGAGAAGTCACTGCTGGACGACTGTATTATTGAAATACATAACACAAAACATGATCAAAGCAGATTAATAATGTGCTCACCCAGGTGGTACCAATTCCTCATTTCCCCACACAGTAAATTAGAAGAACAGGAAAAAAAGAAACGCCCACTGGGATCAGCTGGAAATCCAATTGCTAATATAAAAAAAAAGTTGAAAGGTGAAGATGTCATCGAAATGAATGAATATACGATTTATAAAACGCCAACTGTGCTTTGATTCGTTTCAGAGTGACCGTAACTCACAGGGGAATGAAGATGTGCAGAGGAAGCTACATCGGAGCGATGTTGGTGGTTCTCGTCACAAGCTGCTGCGTTGGAAGCCCGGCCTCTGGGTTGAACATGAACGTTACGGACCAGGTCAGTGACAACCCCAACAATTCACCTGAGAACTGTACGTTTGCGGCTAGCAACAGCTCTGGTTTAGAAGAAAATGTCACTTCCAACGTCCACGGATGTCTGCAGGAGGAGCTCCCATATTCCTTTGCTCTTGAAGAGTACAGAACCACCGGGGGCCTGATCCTCGTAGGTATTACAATTTGTCTGGGCGTCTGGTCAGCCATGGCGAATAGCCTCCCGCTAGCAGCCATCATCAAGCATGAACAGCTCCACACGCCCGTCTACATTCTCATGGCTAATCTTGCAGCAGGCGACGTTTTGACGGGCATAGCCTTCATCCTTGGGGGTAGTTTGTTTGTGTACGTGGCAATAACGGAGACCGTTCCCTCCAATTTTACGTTACGTTTCCGCATGTCATCAATCCTTCTCTCCGGGATGTCCTCCGCGTACGGCCTGGTTGCCCTGACGGCTGAGCGCTACTGGTTCATCGTGCACGGGATGAGCTACGTCAGCAACGTCACCAACGACAAGTGCAAGGTCGTGATAGTTGTCGTGTGGGTGTGGTCACTGCTGCTGGCGGTACTGCCCCAATTTGATTCGCACTGTACAGGACGTTTTGACGAAGAATGTGTCCCGTTAGGTTCTGGATTGTCCCGAAACTATGCACTCATTGTCGTCGTGTTCGTATTCATTCCGATGGCGGCAATCTTACTCTTGAACTTGGGCATCTTCTGGTGTCTGTGGAAGCACGTGAGCGCCATCGCAGCACAAGAAGCCGCTGTGGGTGCCCCGCCGAGCGTCAACAGAAAATCCGCCATCACAATCGTCATCATTACCATCGTTTTCCTGGTAGGATGGATGCCATTCTTCATCAAATTGGCTCAGCATTCAAGGGACTTGGTTGCATTGTATAGCATGATGATCTTCATCACTCTTAACTCTGCAATCAACCCGGTTATCTACGGATTTCGTCTGAAGGAGGTTCGCCGCGGTGTTGTGCGGCTCTTCGTGAATAACCACTAGTGTACACGCCAACCTAACAGACTTGATTACTGCAACTCTTGTTTCTTTCACTGTAACTTTAAGTTCACTGTTTTCACGGTCAACTGGAACTTATCATCACCGTGTAAAAACCTGTTGGTGTCATTTATATCCCTTAACACATCAGTTCTGTAAATCACTTGCCACCACCGTGAAGTCAAAGTTTAGTGAAAATGTGCATTTTCCTTACACCGTGAAATTCTGCTACCGTGAAGATAAAGTGAATTACAGTACCTGTTGCATTCATCTCGTTAACACAACAAACTATGTATGGAAAATGTTATAATTGAACTTGTGGTGATATCTCTATTTTCATATGTTGTTTTTTAGGCTAGTATATTCCATTACTCGTACAAGAGAATCAGTGGGAAAGTTCCCATTTATGTCATTAATTCTCCATTAAGAAGAAGATGATCTGCTTTTAGTTGAGGATTAATGAGATAAGGCGCCTTTTCCTTATTAATTTCACATTAGACGAATTTAATCTCATGCAGAATAAATGAGATTTAGGGACTGAATCTCATGGATCGTCTGTAAAAAATATTGGCATTCGACTTTAATATATAGCATCAGTGTGATAAATTGGTGATATTCACAAAATAGATATCGTAATTGCCATGTTGGACATTATGGATGCGCTTAAACCTGTGTTCGCCATAGTACTAGTATCACATCACTAAGAATGACCCTATATATTTGAACATACTTGTATCATAGTCGATGCTGTAGGGCTGTTGTGAATTAGGATTTTACCCCGGTCAATACTGACCGACGGAGGCCATAAGTATATTTGTATCATATGTGCATGCTTGACGTACTTGTGTAGGGATTTTATGCCTTTGTTACGCCAAAAAGCAATTACTCAAACAACTGGATATGATTTTGGAAACGGTCATTGATTTTGGAAACTGACCGTTTCCAAAATCATATCCAGTTGTTTGAGTAATTGCTTTTTGGCGTATCTTATTACCTGGATGTCTAATCTTCATCGACGCTTATGCCTTTGTTGTTATAGTCAGCCCTAGTTGTTTTTGAGTGTCAGACAGCTAGATTTTCAAGTGTATGTATATTGTGCATAATTATTTGACAGTAAATGTATTCGTGTATACATATTGGTAGTACTGTATCTATATTGATAGTACAGTAAAACTACTGAAACCTGGTTTCTTGTAACCATGCATATTCTAACTTTGAATTATCAAATTAGGTATAGCTGGATTCGACTGACTTGGATTAGGTTGGATTGGATTGGACTGTAGGGAAATATGGTATCGACGATCGCTGAGCTGCGTGAAGTACACAGGATCTACTTAGTAATGATTCCGTTGTAATGAATGTTAACATGGAAAAGTGTAAACCAATACAATAAACGGAAAGAAAAACAAAACAAACTATGGTAAAATATGACTCTCATCAATGAAAACCAAGGGTTTCTGGAGATGCAGGGTATCGATCCCCGTACCTCTCGCATGCTAAGCGAGCGCTCTACCATCTGAGCTACATCCCCTTATATGTTTCAACATATGACCGAAAAGCTAAACCGTTAGCTATCGGACTGCATTTGCGAACACCAAACCGTGTGGTTGAAGTCATCGGGGTTCTTTTCAAAAATATCCAAGAAATATGTTAAGCAAAATAAAATCCAGAAAGGAAAAAGCCATTTCATTCTCGAAAGATAAAACTGCAAAAATAAGAGAAAAGTAACTGGAGATGCAGGGTATCGATCCCCGTACCTCTCGCATGCTAAGCGAGCGCTCTACCATCTGAGCTACATCCCCGTTCACGATAAAACCAACCCGTTAGCTATGAGATTGCATAAGCGAACACCAAGACGTGTGGTCGAAGTTATTGGGGTCCTTTTCAAAAGTATCCCAACATGGAACTATATTAAGTAATATTGAATGCAGAAACAAAGAAACTAACAATTGTGAAAATAAGAAAATAAGATAAAACTGCAAAAAATAAGATAAAAATAACTGGAGATGCAGGGTATCGATCCCCGTACCTCTCGCATGCTAAGCGAGCGCTCTACCATCTGAGCTACATCCCCGTTCGCACTTGTACTCGGAAATCCAAGCTCTTAGCTAAATTTGACAAGCAGCGACAGCTGTTGGTGTTGAAATACGATCGATCTCTTTTCGACACATGTGATGACGATAGCAGCAACAATAGAGTGCGAAAGGGGATATGATTTCAGAAATAATATTCAAATTGTTATCAATGTCAATACTTTTCACACATATCTTACCAGCTTTTCTGTCTAATTTGCTCTTTTCACACGTTTTGGTTTACGGTTGTTTATGATTTTGTCAATGTACAATAAAGCTCATCTGCGTTGGTAAACACATGATGAATAGCCAACTTAGTTTTTACCCAAGCCCATCTCAAGGTGAATGACCCCCACTTTTTCGGACACGTAACTTCACAGTCACGTGACTTCGGGTCAAAGGTGCCCGGAAGCTTGCCCTTTATCCGGATATTGATTTTTTGAGTCGGCTTAAAAAAACAACAATAAAACGCACGCTATTGACGTGGTTACCAGTGCCGTTAGACTAATGAAAAGAAATGATTTTGCCTCATAGGCCGATAACTTTGAGTGCATCCGTCCTGGATAAGACAATATGGGTATATTGGTTTGGAAATGTTGAAATTGTATATCACATTGACATAACAATAAACGGGGAAAGCAATATCGAAGCCAGCGTCAACAAACGCAATAAAGCAATATAGACCATGGCTGCTCATGTCTATCTTTTCATCCCATACTTATTTATTATATAGCTGGCTGATAATTAATTTAACAAAAATGATGGAAAAGACATATAAAAACATAGCAATTACATTTTTAGACACCCAATTACATGGCCTATTGCCTTTGAGATAAATATTTGTTTTTAGATCAACACGTATAACATCCAGAACAATGCATGGTTCTTATCATCGGGAGCAAAGTTTAAGTGGACCAAGCTGGGTTGTTTACTGCCTATTCTATAATCTTTGGACGAAGCCGTGAGGCAGTGTACATGTTACAAAAGGTGTGCGCAATGATGGCAACAACAGCTTCTGTTCTGGCCATTCTGTTATTCACGAGTTCCCAGGCGTTCGGTCATGATAATGTAGCCAGAGTCTTGGTCTCGAATGCCCTGGAAGATGAGACCAGGGCAGGGAAAACATGGCTAGAAGAGAGTAGCGGAGGTCCCGATGATTCGAACGACGTGCTGCCGTCCAAAGGTCGCCAGGAGGCCGCGTCATGGACGGCGGCTGATCTCGAGCCGGAGCGCCCGGCCCCGCCGTTCAAGCTCTGGACTCTGAACGGCATCCTCACCGACGATGATCTGAAGGGTTACCCCGTCATCTTCCACGGCTACAACAGCCACTCGGGGTTCCTGGAGTGCCTGTGGACGTCCAACGCGTCGCGGGTGTCGCTGGTTGACAGGACGCCCAACAACACGCACTACGTCTTCATGACGAGGTCCGAGAACGCCTATGAAGACGCGCGCTGGATGAAGGGTCTTATGGAGGCAGCCGCTCAGCTGAGTACCAGGTAGGGAAGTGAAGTAACATTAAAGAAAACCCAAGCATTATCAGGGTTCGAAAAATCAGATTTTGAAAGTCTTTTTATTCAGTCATTTCTATACATTATTAGTTCAAACAACACTATACACAATAACAACACTATGTGAGAACTCCCTGAAAATCGCGGCCGGAGTTTTTGTAGGCTCGCGGAACTCAAGGGAATAATCGTACGGCACGATTTTGCGCGGTTTTAAAATCCTAAAAGTATGAAGTTATTACGCAAATGTGCTAAACAATGGTAACAAATGTCGCTACCTACCATTTCAGCAATTTTTTAATTTCCATTTTTTGGGCCCTAATATTGCTTTGGTTGCTTTAAGTTTTTAAAGTAGATAAGAAAAGAAAGGATATGATAGATGCGTTTTGCCTACGACTATGGCCATTGACAAAGTATGTTGTTGTATGTTGTCCTTGTTTAACGCTGAGCTTCACGGTGATCTGTCACGTATTTATTTTTCACTCTTGGTGACAAATTGATACAGGTTCAACCTCAAGAACCACAATACATTATCTAACAGATCACTGAACAATTCTTCATACAGACTAACAGGGGATGTAGCTCAGATGGTAGAGCGCTCGCTTAGCATGCGAGAGGTACGGGGATCGATACCCTGCATCTCCAGCAATTTCATATTTTACTCTTACTCTTTTTTTAACGTCTATTAATTCAATAGTCGTAGGTGCTGACTGTCACGATGATCTCTCCATGTTTATAACACTTGCGTACAAATTGATACATGTCAACGGTCAACTTTAAGAAGAACCATGATGCATCATCCAATAGATCACTAAACAACTCAATATCGACACCAACAGGGGATGTAGCTCAGATGGTAGAGCGCTCGCTTAGCATGCGAGAGGTACGGGGATCGATACCCTGCATCTCCAGTAAATACTTTTCTTGTTCTAAGCACGTTTTGGCAGGAGATCATAAGACACATGTATATAAGCTAGTCAATTCTAATGTAGTATGTAAATAGTAACAATTTTTATGTACTATGTCAGTTGTATGTTGTTTCTGTACTACAGGAAGATAAGCTACTTACTTGTTACTGGTATGATAGCTAATGGAGGAAATAAAGTATCCCAAGTATCCAAAGTATAAGAGACACTTTGAACAAACCGCTCTCTGCAATGTAAACATTTGACCGCACTTTTCTCCAGACCTGACGGCGAGAAGAAGGCCCTGATGTCCCGCCTACACTACGTTGTGACTCCGGTACACCAGCTGGGGAACTGGATGCCTGCTCTCATGAACAGATGGAGCTGCGAGGACCACGGATGTGGCCTGCCGCAGGTTCAGTTCGTATCTTCAGGTAATGAGCTTTCTGTAACAAGTTCTAACTGTAATTTCCAGCACAAAAATTGGACTTACCCAATTTTCAACTGTACAGCACCAGTCTTTGTCAAGGAATGAGCAACTTATGATCCACTGCTGACCGAGTCACGTGTACTATGTGCATAACGTGACGTCATCTCATGATCAGTGGTGAATTGCTCAATACTAGTACTTGACAAAGGCTGGTGTTGTACAGTCGAAAATTGAGTAAGTCTACTTTTTGTGTTGTACATTACATTACAGTTAAAACTAGATTCAGAACGATTTATACCAACACAGATGAACTTTCAAGCTAAGGTAATTAGCTTTCATTGTCATTATTTTTGTAGCAAATTCTTTTATGTTATTAACTAACTAGTACGGTTGTGCTAGCTGATATAAAAGCGTCTCGAACCTACCAAGTTTCGCATCTCCCTCCAACTTTATTTTTTTACGAGCAACTGGTGAAAATGACTTTTAGCAACAGCAAGAACATATGTGGCAATCATCCAACTAACGCAGTTAGTTGTGGTTAGCTTGAAAATAAACTTGCGTTGCGTTTGATTACATAAAGAAATGACTTTAACCATTTAACAAGCTTCATCCACCATTTTTTCCTCACAGTGTCTCCGATGCCTCTCATCCTCAAACGACTGGACGCGCGCTATGATTGGCTGATGGGATCCTTCCCAGAGTCCTCCACGAGACTTGCGGATGGTGGAAACGGCTGCGCAGGCGCACCTGCAGTTGAGAACTCCATCGCATGGGTGTCTGCTGCGGGCAACTGTTCATTCTTCACTAAGGTTTGTCTACGTTAAAAAAAATGAAATAAAGAATGATCACTTATCAAGATGGAAAGATTAAGACGTAGCGCATGCGGAAGAATAACTTATAATGACTTGACTTATAATGACTGAGTGACTTTAGAATGGTATATATTGCATGTTAACGTTATTTCATAGACAACATTAAACTTGGAAAAATGAATAACCTTGACCGTTTTTTTTTCGCTGCCCAATATCTTTTGTAGGTCCGTAACATGGTGAATTCGAAGGCGCTTGGTGTGATAGTGTACGCCCCGCCCGGGACCCCCCTTCAGGACATGAACTGTGAGGGGGAGGAGTCACGGGGTATAACGTACGTCACGGGATGGCCAGACACACTCGGTGGTCGCAGAGATCTATCAGCCGCAACGCGCAGACACATTCGACGCGCCGCGGAAAAATCAGCCGTCCGCGCGGACCTATCAGCCGCAACGCGCAGACAAATTCGACGCCGCGCGGACCTATCTGCCGCTCGCGCGGAAAATTCAGCCGTGGGACAGCGCCATCAGGTGTCTCACTACTGCCTTCAGAGAGCGCTGGAAAGGCCGCGCCAAGGTAGGTCCTCCACAATTTCCTTCTCTAGCGTCATATAGAGACATGGACTGGTAATCTAACTAGGCCTATCAGGTGCAACACTATCTTAGGGTCATCTGGAGCCAGAAATAATCGGCAGGTCTTCAAATTTAGTCCAGATATAGGGAGAACAGTTCTAAATCGGTGACACGCCACATCGAAGTAATCAAGGTAAACAGTGGCCAATGCCGTATTTTGGGCCGTTAGAAGCAAAGGCATCGGTGGTTTTGACGTCTTTTAGTGTGATTGGGTGTCCAGAACAACGTAACATACTCTGGAATTGATATAATATGCCCACAGAGCGAAAATATGTGGTAGAAGTGATACCGCTATATAACGCCCCCCTCCCCCATCCTTCAGTACGAACCATCACGTGTAGAACGATGTTAATATATCTTATAGCAGTATTGAAGCCATGAGAAGCGATATTGTTGTGGTCATTTAAATGAAGATGCATAGTCATCAATGTTTATCCAGACAAAGTCATTCATTTTTGGAATTTGCATTTCAGCCATGGAGTTTGATGAGTAGGACAGGTTTGTGCATGTGACCACAAATGTAAAACCACCTGTTCCACCCTACAAGTCTAGCCTCCAGGAGGGAGATGTAGAACCACCTGACAAGCCATGCCTTGGGGAAGGACAGGGTACCTGGTCTCCAAGTAACAGCACCAGTGGATCCCGTTCAAACACCAGCACCAGTGGATCCAGTGAGGGTTCAGTGTCTTTGGAAGAGTCCAACGAGTCCGATGACCTACCTGGTGTGGTTGTGGCAGCTGAAGATGTAGAAAAGGATGTCTCCTCCCCCACACGCAGGACTACAGTGCAGTCTGTGTACACATGGCAAGTGCTAAGCGAACAGCGGTTCACTAGCTGAACACAAGCGTCGCTGCCATGGGGCTGATAAAGGACCAGCAATTTAGTGTGGGTTGTGCAATAAAGACTTTATTTATGCTAGAGACTTTCAGGATCACTTAGTTGAATCACCCAAGGAGTGCCCAGTTTGTCAGAAAGAGTTTAAGTGAAGAAGCACATGATAGTGCACTCAGATTGGGATTTTTGTGACAAATGTGGAAAGTCCTTTAAGTCATAATATAAGAAGTCCTGAAACATTATCACAGAACCCATGACAATCCCAGAGTAAAGACGTTTGTCAGTGTTACAAGTATGAACACAGGTTTCATAAAAAGGAAGAACTTGTGTGTAATCATGCACGAATTCTGGATCATATAATTACATTTGTTGTTTCACAAGAAGGTATACCTCATGTATAATGCACCTGTACAGTGCCATATTTTCATCTGTAGTGTTGGGAAAATCACGGCGCCGAGACTCTGTATTTGACTGGTTTTGACTTTGTTCTTCTTTTTTCAAGAGTCAATATTTATAAACGATCAGAATACTTTCATTTGTAATCTATAGCAATAAATCAAGCTACAATGCAATATGATTACAACATAGTCATTTGCCAAGTGATGTATAACAAGATCAAGAACATGGTATTGCAATTCAGCAAATATATATTTTGTAAACAGCAAGAATAGATTTAGTTATATATACCTATATTTTGTGTGTCATTTTTGGATTAACATTTCAGGAAATACAGATGGTCAGTACAATGATGCAACGCTGAGATGGTCCATTACTTAAATCTGTAAATATAACAACCTGACAAAGTATAGTCTTCGTCTAATATCATGTGCTATTTCAAACACACTGCAAAGTACCAAAATTGATGAATAATCTACTCAATACATATCTCTATGAATATAGATTTCTACGGCAAATATGGAGTTATTTGAATATTCCAGTTGTACATTGTATGATTTCCGTTGCTTAGTGCCTTTCGTATAAAGGGAGAGAAGCCTACAGTCCAGAAAAAGTGTCCCTGACGCTAGCTCGAGTAGGAGTTGACCAGGAGAGTTGTGTTTCTTTCTGCCTGGGACCTGCCGCAGTGCTGTCATCAATGCCAATGTTAACTTCTGTTACCCATACATCTTCAACTTTGCAATCTGTGTTTGCTTTCCAGGTGCCCGTTGCTTTGTTTCCACACCTTTTCCGCGGATATAGTGTCAACCTGAATCGACGAGTCATTTCTGAAAAATGTCAGGGTTGATTACTTGCAGTGACACATTATACCTGGGTAACAGTTATACTTGCAATATAATAAACAATCTTGTGAGAAACGTATGAGATGTTCGTTGAATCATCTAGATGAGGATAATCCCTTAAAGTGACAGAAGGTATTCCCCGCATATCGCCAAAATCAATCGAGGCGACAAAAACACTTGCCTGTTAATGCTTACTATACTACTACATGTATAAGATATGGGCCGTAACGTTACTAGAAAATGGGGAGGGGGGCGTTATATAGCGGTATCACTTCTACCACATATTTTCGCTCTGTGGGCATATTATATCAATTCCAGAGTATGTTACGTTGTTCTGGACACCCAATCACACTAAAAGACGTCAAAACCACCGATGCCTTTGCTTCTAACGGCCCAAAATACGGCATTGGCCACTGTTTACCTTGATTACTTCGATGTGGCGTGTCACCGATTTAGAACTGTTCTCCCTATATCTGGACTAAATTTGAAGACCTGCCGATTATTTCTGGCTCCAGATGACCCTAAGATAGTGTTGCACCTGATAGGCCTAGTTAGATTACCAGTCCATGTCTCTATATGACGCTAGAGAAGGAAATTGTGGAGGACCTACCTTGGCGCGGCCTTTCCAGCGCTCTCTGAAGGCAGTAGTGAGACACCTGATGGCGCTGTCCCACGGCTGAATTTTCCGCGCGAGCGGCTGATAGGTCCGCGCGGCGTCGAATTTGTCTGCGCGTTGCGGCTGATAGGTCCGCGCGGACGGCTGATTTTTCCGCGGCGCGTCGAATGTGTCTGCGCGTTGCGGCTGATAGATCTCTGCGACCACCGAGTGTGTCTGGCCATCCCGTGACGTACGTTATACCCCGTGGGAGTGCGGCAACCCCCTCATGATCCGGGCAACCATGGTGCACTGGGATGTCAACATACAGGACGCCCTCAAGTAAGATATCGGTCACTTGTTATATCATAGGAGTTAGGATCCACCAAAGAACTTGGACTTTAGTTTTTGTATCTTAATGTGTATCACTGTTACTTTTAGCAAGCTGTTGTAATTGTATAAAAGCACAAGGAGGCTGTAAAGAAGACTACATATTAGACTAAGTATCTTTTACGTATTTTCTTTTTGTTTTGCTACAGAAACGGCGCCGTCAATGTGACGTTTCAGACGACTCCGTCGGACAACTTTTACTTCGCCATCGACACCCAGGGCAAACTGGCCGAGATAGGCTGGCTCCTCTACCCGTCATTCCTCTTCTTCACATGGCAGGCCCAATGGTACGTGTGTTTATCTAGCCGTATAGCCGTTGAAAAGCAAGGGTTTCGTTTTTTTTTAAATCTTCAAGTAGATCAGTCGGTGGCAAAGACAGTATCAAAAGGGCAAAATAAGTTTTACTGCTTTTGCCCTTTTGATACTGTCTTTGCCACCGATAGACCTGCTTGGAGATGAGGTTTTTAGAACTGTTCATTTGTGCACTAGATTTGTGCAAAGCTGTCAAGTATCAGATTTGCAGGGGGACTTGTTTCCAGGCTAATGTATTGCCCTGTACTATGGGTACACACCATATACGTTTGTTTGCGTTAATGAACATTTTCCGATAACTAAAACTGCTACATAGTAATAGTACTTGACGTTTCACATTGTACGTGTTCTATGATACTAATCACCATTAACATATGTACGCATACTAATGTAAGCACTTTTGAATTGACATTTGTTTTTCAAATTCAAAAGGTTTAACTACAAGACGGACCTGTACCACAACCTTTCAAGTGAAGCTAAGGTCATCAACGTCTTTAACCGCACCGTCATGCAGGGAGAGAAGGGCGTGGTGGCCACTGTCAAGCTTCCGTCAGTTAAAGGTACGTGTCTAAAATTGCCTTTGTAGTTCTCAGTCCAAGCGGTAACACAACTACTGCTTATAATTTGAAACATTGACATACTAAGATGGAACATAAGGAATGCAACTATGTTAGCAAATTGTTGCAGTAATAATGTATATCAATTGAATCAACACGGATTGGGGATTAGTATGAGGTGTGGGGTTAGTGGAAGTGTAGTATGGGGTTTGATGATGTTTGTTTCACAATTTGGGGCTTCCCAAAATATTTACTCTAAATATCGGGTTCGCTTTTTGACAAGGGTTAAGCTTTGGGCTATGTCTAATCTCCAAGCAAATGTTGGGGTGAACAATCGTTTACAGTTTCTGGCAAACCGGGGTTCATAGTAGTCCTCTATCTCATGTCAGAAAACTTTACAATTGTCAAGTCAAACATCTGTTGAAGATTAGGCTATGTCCTGTACGCCACCTCTGAATCTAGCCGTCAAACGTTCATATTGCAAAGCGCAGCATATCTAGCCTAAGGTCCAGCCTTGTTAGCTTTGGTCCAAAGCTAACAAAGCTGGACTCCAGGCTACACTATATCGTACAGCTACCAAACACTTGGTACAGTTGTTTCAGCCCACAAAACATCTGCGCGACTTTTCATTGGTCAGAAATGTTGGAGTACTCCAACGTTGAGCTGGACATGTCGCTGTCCTGTCCGGGAACGAGAGACGACCCATGCCCACACTGGGACCACACCATCCAGCTGTACGTGTGCTGTGACGACGGACATCCGCTCTGTGGCATGGAACTGGGCCGCTGGATCACGTCATTTAGAAGGTGCGGAAAAAGACACTTGATGTAGGGAAATCAATCTACAACTTCCTATGCTACACTGCTTGTAACATAATAAACGCAAACTCCGTAGCGGGGCGCCGTGAACGTCGTTTGAAAATACACAGATGTACGGCATCAAAACTATCCTCATATCAGTGGGTATAACTATCAAGGTTCCTTCTATACAACCACTAAGAATCCCATGCCAACGTTTTGATAGCCATTTTGCTACCTTTCTCAGGGCAGCTCTGACTTGTTCTATTTCCCACTGCTATGGGGCGTTGCAATGGGAAGAATGCGGTCCCAAACATGAGTTGTATCGCCCCTTATCCCAGTTCGTGACTGGACAATGTACCCGGCTATTTTTCTATGCGTTGGTCATGTTTTGTGTTTAAACAATTTCTCTATGTAGTGTCGATGTCTTATGTATATGTGTCCTATGTTTTGCTCATGCCTTGCATGTAAGTATTTCCCAGGTATTGTTCATATCTTGTGTATTGGTGTTTCCTATGTATTGTTCATATCTTGTGTATAGGTGTTTCCTATGTATTGTTCATATCTTGTGTATAGGTGTTTCCTATGTATTGTTCATATCTTGTGTATAGGTGTTTCCTATGTATTGTTCATATCTTGTGTATAGGTGTCTCCTATGTTTTGTTCATATCTTGTGTGTAGATGTTTCCTATGTATTGATAATGTCTTCTGTTTATCATGGGTTTCCTGCTAGGCGCATCGGGAGATGGCTAACACCGATCACTCCACTGCTCCCGCTCTTCACGTCTAACGTCTGCACCTTCACCATGAAGACTGTGCCCTGGGCCATGCCGTGGGTTCCCAGTCTCAACGTGCGCTTCAGCGGGCTCATGGGGAAACAAGGTGAGATGTACTCATCATGTCTTAATCCCAATTATTTGAAGAGTAATTGTCTTTATGAAACTCAAAGCTATCTAAAAAAACTCATTGTCATTATTCTAGATATTCAAAGTACCATTGTCATTATCCCAAATATTCAAAGAATTATTGTCTTCATCCAAAATACTACATTTCAGTGGAATTCGAATCACAGCCTTTTTTTCAAAATCATCAGGCTAAAATATTTTGCTTAACGTTTAACTTTTTGTAAAGATACAAATATAGACATTCAGCTGCAATGACATGTCTATTTTCATTGCTCAAGTAGACAAGGGGATGTAGCTCAGATGGTAGAGCGCTCGCTTAGCATGCGAGAGGTACGGGGATCGATACCCTGCATCTCCAATAGTTTTTGTCGTTTTATCTATCTTTTTGGTCCCTTTAATTTACCTCGCATTTCAAATCACGATTTTGTCATCATTTCTGATTGTTGCAAATCTTTTCTTTGTGATGTCATAGAGCTTACCAAGTTATAACTAATAGTTGTCGTATTTCGTACGATGTTTGAAACTTTTGAAATCATTCTGCATGGAAAGTTAACTTGAAGGTATTTTTTTAAATCTCGATCAAACAGCTATCATTCATTTTTTGTTGAGCTCTAAGTCGGAACATTTTTCGCTCGCCTTTGAAACTTTCGGGTATTTTATTCAAGTGGTCAATCGTATAAAACCTGTCTCACAACATTACAGTACTATAAAGGGTTCTCTGCCCTTCTCTCCATATCTCGTTTTAATGTTAGTTTACCAAATGTCAACAAGTGTAACATTTATTAACCACCAATAATCATTAACCGAATTCCTCTTGCGGCTCCCCCGTGCATTCTCCAAGAATGGAATCACCCCGACTCGGATATCTATTAAAAGCAACCAGCCTCTGTAATGCGACCTTGGGTAAACTATCGTATGTCAACACCAATGGCCATAATCAAACAATGACGGAACAACTGGAATGAGCGGTTTATTTTCGCCTCGCTTGGTAGATAAGGGGATGTAGCTCAGATGGTAGAGCGCTCGCTTAGCATGCGAGAGGTACGGGGATCGATACCCTGCATCTCCAATTATGTTTTGTCGTGTAATTTTGTAGTGTAGGCTAAAGTGAGTGTAGTTTCGTTTTAACCCCAACATTTAGTAGCAAATGGTTATGTTTTTTTGTTTCCTGTAAAGGCATTTACATTATATTGCTGGATGTAATAAAATAAGCTTATGTAGTATTGACATTCATAGCTTTAAAATTGATTAGTTTTCGGTTATCCAGACAACCTAAAATAAGCTTACTTTGCACTAATAATAACTATCGTGTATGAAAGGCACCTTCATACACGATAGTTATCATTAGTGCACAAGTAGATTTTAGGACCAATGCCTTTCTTGTTACTATATAATGTAGATTTGTATATAATAGAACTACTGATTTTTGTTTCTTGTAGGTCACAATAGCGCCAATACACAGCCCTTCTCCATCATTCCCCTGTTCCGTGGAGGAACGTTCAACAAGACGTACAACGCACAGTACAAGCCAGAACAGTTCATCGTTCCAAAGGGAGCCACACAGGTAAAATACTGAAACCTCTAAAGGCAAATACAACTAGAAACAAATTTTCTCACCCTGATGTAAAATGGGTTAATTGTTCTCTGTACGTACGTCGTCCTTGTCTGTGTTTTTTAATGGGGGTCCCAAATGGCTTTTGCTTTAATGAGTGAGGCTTGTAGTATTAACAGACAACTTTCTGGGAATGCTTTGAAATAGTCCTCTTTTGGGCATTAGTATTTTGTTTCCTGTATTTCATGGTAGCACGGGCTACTTCCATTCATTTATCCAAGAAAAGGTACATGATGGCAATCAATGTTGACACTAGCAACAAGGATCCGGGCAACTTTAAGTATAAATCAAACTAACAATCCTAACTATTGTATACACATTAGCGCTGAGCATGTGCAACATCATGTTTCATAGGTGAAAGTTGTGTCAGTCATCACCGGACATGGAAGTGACGAAAACGGGTGTGGGGAGTTCTGTGTGACGTCACATCACTTTGTCGTCAACAATCACACCAACATCAGGGTCTTTAAGATAGCTGGTATGAAAATGTTTGTTAAATGTTGGAATTCCTTTGTAAATTAGAACCTCGCATGCGCAGAAACTACCACCAGCAGTGCACAACTATCAAAACGAAAAGCTTGTACAAATGTAGTATGGACTTGTTTTTCAATGGTTTGACATGAAAATGACAAAATACGTCCAAAATGTTGTAGCCTGAGTACCAACCTCCGTAGTGACCGCTGACTCAAAAGAATTCGCTTGCTAAAGCCAGCGGTCACTACGGAGGTTGGTACTCAGGCTAAAAATGTTGTGCGATTATTTACAAATTTCTTTAAGATATCTTTTTCATGATATCTTTTCTAATGTCGTAACCATAGGAACGCCTCTAGGATGTGCCAACCGTGTACCTGAGGGTGTGACTCCTAACGAACACGGCACCTGGCTGTACGGACGGGACGGGTGGTGTGACGGCCAGGAGGTCCGTTATTCTTTCTCACGTTTGAGCCGTTACATTTGCATCATCAATTCCCAAGTCACATTTCATTTGAGGTGATCATGTAACACATCTAGACCCCGAGCTAGCTCTGCAGTTAACACTGGCTTTTACAGTCAACAGTCATGCTGCAGTGACATTTCCAATCCAATGGCAAGTTAAAATCAACCAGGAGCCCCCCCCCCCCAAAAAAAAATTCTGTAAACTACCCGGAAGGTCATCAGTTTACAAATGTGACTATTTGTTATGAGCGAGATACTACCTGAATTGAATGAAAACGAATACAATGTACATGCATGTATATCATTATCCATCTATATGTTGATTTTTCTTTTCCTCTTTCCCCTTCTAGATCAATCCATGGGTGATAGATGTGACAAGTCAGGTGTCCTTCACCAAACCCAACACCGTCCGTTACTATGGCTGGTACAACGGTGGCGACCCTAACCCACAACAGAACCCAGGCTACATCATCATGTACTCCTATCTGGTCTTCTATAGGGACATGTGATGATTATTCACAACCCACACGACCCAGATGAAAACCCAGGCTACACCATAATATACTCCAATATAGTCTAGCAATACTAGTATCATAAACAGATTTATTCCATTGTTAAATGTTGGGAAGGCTACTTGTGAAGGTAGTTTTCTCCATGATACCAATGTTGAATAATAAACAAACAATAACTGGAACAAGCACTTTTCTTCATGAGGTTTTTTGCATAATTTCAACAGAATCTAACAAAAGGTACCCATGGCCAACCATGCAGACATGGCTGTCCCTGGTGCTGCTTTGCCTTCCCTCAGGTGCTGGCACTTTGGGCGTATCTTTCTTCAGACCTAGAAGGAAATACATGAACCAGTTTTCCACAAAGCCACATGTCATGGAAGGATCATTCAGTTGCAACAACATCTTAGTAAACATATCTACTAGTACATACCCCAGGGATGGACCTGAATGTATTGCTTATCCCTACCCACACATATACATACTAGCTTCCTTCCTGACCTTAAAATATACTGCAAATGCATTTAAGTTTGCGTGGCTTCAATTTTGCGGTAGAGAGAAAATGGAGTGTTTGTGGTAGTTTTAAGTTTGCGTTTGAGACAATAGTAGACAAGGGGGTAGGAAGGTAATAAATTTGACGGTGGCTTTAAGTTCACGTCGGAGAGCTTACCGCGAAAACCGCTGACATAAAACCACCGCGAATATTGCTGCATTTACAGTACCATCATAGCCAGAAATAGGCTACCAAACCTAAACCAGAGTCCTTAGGGAAGCAAAGGTCATGCTGTTAGAAAAGGGGGACTGGAAGCTATGATAAAATAATGCATGTATCTTTTCTTCAGTTCGATTCATTCAGGTAAATGAAGAAGCTACAACACATGAAGGTATAGTTTTACTACCAACACTAAATTTTAACTTAAAAGATGACTGGTTTCTGTACACTATGCCATTCAACTGCCTTGACTAACATGTACATCTGCTATCTCTTCTTGTCATCTTCAATAAGATCTTGCAGTTCCTCAGATATTGGCTTGGTGGTTTCCTGTTGAAGCTCAAACAATTGTCCCAGCTGCTCGTCTGTTAAGTTCTCGACCTTTTCTGGGGGAAGAGCCTGACCAACAGGGGAAGAGTCCTGAGCTAGTTGTTCCTGTAACATCTTTGCATAGTTCTGGGAAAACAAAAAGATAAGAAAGTTCAGCAACAGTTCATATGGGAAAGACATATCCTCAATGTTTCCCAAAAATGTTTCTATGTACAAGTACATGTAGCTATCTAGTTGCTCCTGTAACATCTTTGTATAGTTCTGAAGTTGAAAAGTCACACTCTACAAACTTCATCAAGTTCTGTAGCTTAGGAACAAAGTGTACTATTCTAATCTTCAAGCAGATGTTATAAATCTCTATTTCCCCAGTACTATCCCCCAGTGGAATATAATGGCCTGCCCGCCTTAGCCCTGGACCTCAACTTCCCCCCTACTTTGCCCCTGATGGGGCCATATGGGGGTAATAATGATAATGATGATGACGTAAGGATTCTGATGTGTTTTACGTCTATGAGAATGTGATGCTAATTATAATACGCCAAAAATGAGACAGATCCTTGCAGTTTACAAGCATTTTTAGGAAACGTACCTTCCATTCTGTCATGAAAGTCTGGACTTCTGCTGCCCCGGCTTTCTTGTGTCTGTGAAACTCGTCCTTGGCGTACTGATCCCCGAGGGCTCGGAAGTGTGTGGGGAGACGGCGGTGAAGGCGGAGGATCTGCCGGTACAGGGTTCGAACCTCTCGCACATGGCGGACCGACGACATCGCGAGTTGTGGATCCGATCTCTGACATAATGTGAACAAGATTAGCAAGTGGTGAGTCGTATATATCTGAAGTGGTCTTTTCAGGTGCAGCTACAGGTAATACCCAAGTTAGTTCTTAGTCATGACCAAGTACAGATGTTGATTTTCGGCCGTGTGAGATCTATAGAATTCTACTTTGGCAGATACTCATGTTTACAGTTTAGTATTGTTGTATCAAATAATAATTCATGCCATGATTTCGAATACTGAGTATTAGTAGTCACTAGTCTGTATTAAAGAAAATCAAGGCACCCTTTCATTCAGGAAAAGAAATACAGGAATAAAAATAACCTATAAGTTAACGTTAAAGGGTCTTAAAGTAAGGAGGTTTAAAATCCTCGGTCAATTCACACACACAAATTTATATAACGTTACAGGAGCTTCGAAACAACACACATAAATTTATATGCAGGCCTAGGGGAGGGTCGAGATATTCTTGAATGTTTTCCACCAAATTCGCACAATTCTAAACGTCATAAGTCTACCTACCCTTCAGAGAAGACCTTTCCACTGAATCCAACGAAGAATGAACCGACAAAGCCAACTACAAAGGCGTAAAATTGCGGAGAATTTGTAGAGGACAGTGAACGCTTTTTACGCAACTAACTAAAGTTCAGAGGTCATACTTAGAATATTCCAAACCTATATGTAGGGAAGCTCATCATAATTTCAAATAAAGGAATATCACCGCTAGAAAATAGATAAAGGCAATAAAATATGTATATTTCATATAAAAATTACCAATTCGTATGAATATTTGGAAAAGAATATGACCAATTAGAGAGATTGTAAAACCTTTGGTTTTACCCAAGTTGTAAAGTAGAAGAGTCCTAAGCCACCGCCATCTTGATTCCGGTCTGACAACTAGGTAGAAATTTTCATCCTCTTTTTCTCGCCAACGGTCTTTGATTTGAACACTTGGCAGTTGTCACAAGAAAAGGTAAGTAAGAAAACGTCACATGTCTCTCATGTTTGTCGGAATTTACCGATTTGTTTCTCGTGTGTTCGGAGAAAGTATACGCCCTCATATATAGAGGGGGGGGGGGCAAAATTAGAAAAGCTATGACATCACCGATCATACCTTGATACCTTGATCAAGTCGATGGCAAGCGTCTAAGTGTTTACATATAAATTTGACAACTGACGATCTAAAGACTTTTCGCTTCCCTTTTGAAGCTATGCTAGTTGTACAGCCCTTGGCAGATTCATAATTTCTAGTTATGAACAAAAATGGTTGTTTACAACTGGGAGTGGCAAGCACATACCAGTAGCAAAAAATTATATAGTTTTTAACACCTTCAGTGCCTTTTGATGATGAGTTTAATAAATGTCATGCCTCAAGTGGAAAAGAAGAGATTTCATTATTCTTTGGCATATTTTTCACATTGTAAATGCACTGTTGACATCTATCTTGCTTGAAATGCTAGTATCGTGTGGAATCTGAATGTCGTATCTGTGTTAGACCAAGTTAGACCCGCTGATGACTTAAATTAATTGAATGATGTCAGATGGACTGATACAGAGTTTGAAGTTTCATAGTCGTTAGAAAGTGCCACAAGCCCACAAATGCAAACTTTGTTTTTCAGCATGGCAGATCGTAAGGCTGAACTAGAACGGAAAAAGGCGCGTCTTGCGCAGATCCGAGAGGAGAAGAAGAGGAAGGAGGAAGAGCGAAAACGCAGAGAGGTAAGACGACTTTGACATGTGACTTACCCAATAGGTAAAGCTTATATAAGCTTGTCCACTGTTTGACTTTGAAGTGCTCATGTGTGGTGCGATACGTTATGACTTATGCCAGTTATGGGTGATATGTCAAAATCACTTTGAAACATTATACTGCACATGCGTATTTCGAACCATGAACGAATGTACCGTTAAAGCTTATATTGATATCTTAAAAATGAATTAGCAAAGTTGCGAATTGCAAGAAAGCATTGTTGAGTTGAAATGATTCCCTTTTCTCTATGGTAGAAATAATCTAATCTATTGGAACTGCTATGCTTCACCTAATATGGTTTAAGGGGGCCCATCAATAAATTATTAGACTTGATTATGCATATGCCATGGTAACAATGATGGTGGAAAGATAACCTTCGAGCAGTTGATTGCAATTCTTTTGCATCTATTTCTCTTTTCTTGACATAGTAGTTCTTATGCTTGTTGAATCTGTATGTAGCATCATTTTATGAAAATAGTTGAAATAGAAAGCCAAATAAGTGATTTTCAGTAATGAAATAGCAGCAAAGATTCCCTTTGAATTTTTTATGGAATCCTTGTGTGATGTAAGTACTGTATCCTGAGTGGTATGAATGGCTGTCTCATGAAAGTCATTTGATTCATTATTTTGTACCTGCAGGCAGAAGAAGCTGCAAAGGCAAGCAAGAAAGGTCCAGACCCTTCGGAAATCGAACGGAAGCGGATTGAAACAGAGCAACTGTTGAAGGACATTGGCATAGAAGAACAAAAGCGAGCTCAAGGTTTGTGTTTAGGTCAACAATGCATATGGGGGGACCATATATACAACTATAATATAGTTCTGATACTGCAAATTGATTTATTTTTGCAGGGACCTAATTTTACAGTGAAAGGGGAAAATAAGTTTTCATGGTGTTTGAATTTCACAGTTGAAACAATTTTGTAGTACAGTAGAAATACATTGGAAATGCATATTTGAAGTAACATAAAACCACTACAGACGTTTTAAAATTTACAGTATGCTATGTGGTACAATACTGTAAATACAGAAATGTTCACTAACCTTTTCCCACCTACATGTATGACTGTAGTGCTATACTATTGTATCAAACGTGAACTTAAAACCACTGCGAACACGTCATTTTCTCCCGCGAAATGCAAACTTAAATGCATTTACAGTATGTGGTTCTGCCCCATCCCAATGTATGAGAGAAGATTATCTACATGTACATGGCTGTGTTTTGTTGCTTGTTTGCTCACAATGTGTTCTTGTCCTCTCCAGCTGCTGTTCCCTCTATGGTTGCTGCTGAACCTCCAGGAGTCACACAGAAGAAAGCACAACCAAGTGCTGATGATCGACCACTACCAACACTGTAGGTATCCCAGTGTAGTAGTGCAGAATGTACCCCTGCTCAGAATAAACCGGGGTACATTCTGGCCTGGGGTATATTCTGGCCTGCTACACTAGCAACACAGTTACACCCTATGGCATCGTAGAGTTACAGTTTGTGTCACCTGTTTCTGTGAAAGACAGATATTTTTACGATTTCGTATGTAGGCCGACACCCTCAGGTCGACGGGCTACAATTCCGCCAAGAAAAGTAGGACGGAAAATGTAATCACATGGACGAAAAGCGGTTTTCTGCTGCTTTCTTTTGCTGGTTTCTTTTGGGTAGAAACCATAGTAAAATGTAAGTTTTGGACCCGAAAATTATCATTTTTTTACACTTTTTGATCGAACCTGCTCGGAAAAAAAGAGTTTTCCTGGGCTCATGGCATATATGCTGAGAAAATGGTGTCTCTGAAAAATGAAAAAAATAAAAAAGTCATGTGATAACTTTTTCTCAATCTCCGATGACGCAAATTCGGTGAAAATGCATTAAAAACGATGCCATTTGGGTCATCATGCGAAAAAAAACGCATCACCGTTGGCACGGACTAATACAAACAAGCCTTCGATGGCGAACCAACTTCACCAGGCCCAAAAATACTACAACTCACAGGCTTTTCAGGAGATACAAAAAATCTATGCACAGCTAAAATGATCACCAAGCAATAGGGGCCAGAAATCAGAGTGACGACCACGCACTTCCGGCAGATTACCAGGTCATGACCCTATCCCTGGTCAGATTTGTTAGTATAGTTCTTATCTAACAGCCAATTCTTGTATGATGTTTTGTGTAGGGCGAGAAAATCACTGAAGCTGAGCCTGACAGACACCTCCGTGATCAACATCCCGCCTCGAGAGAAGGTTGCGTACAGTAAGGAGACACAGACCATCATCGAAGTGCAGGAAAAAGAAGGTGAGTAATGTATGGTTCCCAATCATCAAGTTCCCAACTACTTAGTGTGCATAGTCCAATGGTTAGCGATCGTGTGTCTGGAACTAGAACCGGCAAGTTCGATCCCGGCTGTTGTCGCTCACCCGACATATACCGGTATGCTACCGGAAAGGGTCGCAGTCCTTAGGACAGGACGTTAAGCCATGCATACGGTCCACTGTTCATTGTGCTTGTCGAAAAGAGCTAGGGGAATTTCCCCGGTACAATGAACCTGTAAATACTGTCCATAGCGTCTGTTTTCTCTGTCACGACCAGTGGAAGAATAGCTCTTTAGTGAGCTAAACTGGATCGAGATCACTTAACTTTCCTTTCCTTTCCAATCAATAGTCCTTACATTCAAATGAAAGATAATCTGTGATGGTAATTGATAGTATGATAAAGATTTTATTAAAGCGCCTACCTGTAAGCTTTTGATCGGTCCTCTGATCCTTCCTAAGTTAAAGTTGCATGTGACCTGAAGGGGAGTGTGACGTCAACAATAGGTCAGCTTAACTTGAGAAGGATCAGAGATTCAGAGGGCTGATCAAAAGCTTGTTGGCAAGCGCCTTACTTTGTGTACGGAAATAGCGTATAAAATCTTTAGGAAGAATATGTTATTGTTGCTTGCATGTAGTTTGATTGATTGATTGATTGACTGATTGGTTGTTTAATTGATTGAATGATTGAAAGAATTTTAGAATTAATACTAAGGAAAGAAGAAATGATGCTGCCATTACTATTACTATCCTATCAGTACTACTATAAGTGTTATGTTTGATATAAGAACAACATATACGTAATTCACTATACTCAATGCTATCGTCGGATTTACCAGGATTTATCTCAATGGACTTGAATAGCAAATTTAAGTACATAATGACATGTGACAACCCCTGCATGGTATACATCATACATGGGAAATATATCAAAGAATGTCTAGACGTTAGAAACTCTCCTCCAATGATTGTAAGATCCCATTGTCATCCCATACTACTACACCATATTGTATAAGATAGATCGATTAGCCTAATAGAATGTTATCTATGTACCAGTGAATGCCATACTTTGTACCTTGTACAATTGTTGTGCAATAAAGTTATTGTTATTGTAATCAAATGTCTTCATCAGCAATCAAAGTTGAAAACATCTTCCTTCTTATAGACTGAGGCTAATGAAATCATCAAAACTATGCACAACTTCTAGTATGATCTTATTTGTCATGCAGTTCTAATGTAATTCCATCCAATTCATATTACAAAACAAAACAAGGGCAAAAAAATTAAAAGTGTTGTTTTCATCTTATGTAGCATGACTTATGATGACGATTTTATCATCCAATATTGGCAGAATCGGAAGAGGAGATAGAGCCACCCCCAGAGGTGGAAGAACCTCCCCCAGACAAGAAGGAAGATGAGGAGAAAGAAGAAGAAGGTATAGTGTACCGGTTTTTCCAACAGGAAGTACTAGTGTTGATTTGTTCTGTCAGTTCATTATAGTGATGCTGAAGAAGAGTGATGGATGTCACTCCAAACGTCCGGAATTAATCTCCAACTTTTTATCCAGTTATAGAGTTTGACTTGTCTTTATTAAAGTTTATATATTGTTTGCCTGGATGTCTAACCTTCTTAAACGTAGTGTACATGTAGCATGCTAAAAATGACTACTGTCTACCGTTTAACACATCATGGATGGTATGAATAATGCTGTATATTGTTGACAGTTGAAATGTCTTTGTGTCTTATGTGTCCTTTACAGGCTTTTAGCTAGGATTGTTAATGTTGTAGAAGGTGTTCACTTTTGTTTGTTGACACAGGTACAAACTAAACAGTACAGTGTAGTATTTAGTACTTTTACTAGTAGCTAGCTAAAAGCCTGGTCCTTTGTGATATGACACTGTAGTGACTGTCACTGGCAGTTTGAATTTATATGCCCTTTTTACACTGGGGACATGTTGAACTGTGGCATTGGTGTCAGATTGATTAGGCTACCAAACAGGATCAAAAGGTCACAGCTTTGGTAC
Organism: Branchiostoma lanceolatum; assembly: GCF_035083965.1. Lineage (NCBI taxonomy): Eukaryota > Metazoa > Chordata > Leptocardii > Amphioxiformes > Branchiostomatidae > Branchiostoma > Branchiostoma lanceolatum. Next base: position 6,001,340 of record NC_089732.1, on the reverse strand, counting down.
TTTGCATACTTGGCTATTAATTATGTCCTTGGGAAAGACACTTAACATTACTTTTGACACTCCAACCAGTTGTAGATTGGTCCCTGACTTCAGTTGGGGAGGTAAATGTAAGAGGCAGTGGAAGGAAAGGGATGGGCTCCACCTTCCAATACCGTGCTTAAGACAGTAAATAGCAACCCATTGCCCCTAGGGCCTCAAAAAGACTATTGAACCTTACCTTAACATGGACTAGACGTGATAACATTTGACAAACAAATATCTGCATGCCATCTCCAGCTCAGAGACCGCGAGAGTTGACAGAAGAGGAGAAACAACAGATCGTACTGTCTGACGACTTCCAGACCTTCATCAACAACACTTCCCGCGTCATGGAGCGCGCACTGGCGGAGGACATGGACATCTTCTACGACTACGGCGGGCAAGATTTAGAGGAAAGGGAGGGGTTAGTAGAATACTATTTTATCAGGTCATTATGTTACCGGGGCAGTATGCACTGGAAAGGTGTATACACCTAAGTGAGAACCTCATGTATTTGTGTCATTTAGTCTGTACACTTGAAAAAGCTGACACATTGAAACCGGTCGTGGTTCTAAACGGGAACTATGCAGCTCTAAATGTCTTACTTAGGGACGACTGCGGTATGAAAGATGTTGGTTAGCTTGAGGAATGAATCCACTCTACTTTATACCAGAACACCGTTTTACGTTCTGAGATTCAAACCTTTCCAGCAAGCTCATAGACTTAAACTTCAATGTTTGAAAATACAGGAGAGAAGAATGTGTAGATTATTAGGTGGCAAGGTGTTTTTTGGCTAGGGTTGTTGACTATAGGTTATGGGTTCAATTCCTTGGTAGACCCCCTGTATTGTGCCCTTGGGAAGAGCACTTTATTGCCTCACTTGACTCTGAAAATGAGCACCTAGCTTTGGTTAGGGATGGCCACTTCGATGGGATTTGATAAAGAACCCACCACACTTATTGAGAAGTGTTGGGTCCATGCTGGTGTGAATCTCAGGTTCTGGGTTGCCATCTTGAAATGACATCTACAAATGAGGTAAATCTCATGATTGATAAAACCTTAACCCTATCTTGCCAAATTCTGCTGTAACTGTAATATAAGTAGTGCACACATTTGCTGAGTAATTCCCCCTCAGGAGGTTAACATCACTGTGTCTACCCACAGTCCTGAAGCAGGCGCAAAGATGTCCCTCCAGCGACAGTTTAACGACGAGCGCTGGTCACGCTACCGTACCGTGACGTACCTGGACTGGTCAGCACAGGTAAGTCTCAGCACTGACACACTGTCTTCAGCACCCTTATGGAGACTATTTCTTAAAGATCACACCTTTTCCCTTTTGTGTCTTCATCATCTTTAAGAAGGCTCGTTCCTCAAGATCACTTCTTTTCCCTTTTGTGTTCTTTGATACATGTAAAATATGATGATTTGTGTCTTATAATTATGGCACATCACTAATGGATTTTCTCAATAAACCAATAAACCAATGATTCCTATTTGTCCTGTTCTTTCCAACATTCTGGTATACCCAATAGACCGATTCTGACTGTACACCACAGTTAGCACTTCAACCAATGATAGCATATCAGTTAGCAGTTTGACCAATGAGAGAGAAGCTGTATGTCTGTCAAATATTTACATGTATATTCTATGTTTTTACTTTGAATTTTTACGTTTTGATGGAGGTGGGCAGGGCTACAAATTGGTCTATTGTCTTAGTTGCTAACCTCAAAAGCAGGTAGACTATATAGTTCTAGTGTACAGTCAAACACTTACTAGATGATTCTTCGTATCTCCCGAAAGTACTAAAAGTTGACATTCCATTTTTCAGTACCCTGAGTTACTGGTGGCCTCCTACAACAACAATGAAGAGTCACCCAACGAGCCTGATGGAGTCTGTCTTGTCTGGAACATGAAGTTCAAAAAGACTACGCCAGAGTACATCTTCCACTGTCAGGTATATTACGTGCTAAATCACATGTAAAATTCTTCCATGTGTATTTCTGATATTTTCATCCTCTATTTGCACCATTTCTGTATCTGTATCTGTATAGCCAGTATAACCACCCTTCGTGTATCATCAGCAGACTATAAGAGAAGACGTGCATGAATGTATTCATTCTATGATTTGTGTGTTCTACATAGTTTTCCATTGTTATATGTGGTATATATGCAAATAAACTCTAGATCTTAGCTTCATGATTCATCTGTGTCGGTCAAAGTCAGTCTGGAACAAGTTTGAACTCAATTTACAATTTTTGTGCTGGAAATTACAGTTCAAACTTGCTCCCAAAACTCCAGTTCTCATAGTATAAACTTTGATAGTAGTTGGATGTGTTGCTTTTTTTCTGAAGTCTCCTGTGATGGCGGCCACCTATGCCAAGTTCCACCCTAATCTCGTGGTCGGCGGGACGTACTCGGGGCAGATCGTGCTATGGGACAACCGCAGTAACAAGCGCACTCCGGTACAGAGGACCCCTCTCAGCGCGGCAGCCCACACTGTATGTATCAAACTCTAAAACTAAACTTTCTACTGGATAAAAATTTCAAAATATCATCCAGTTCCTCGAGTAACTGTTTTTTGGCGTATCTTATTACCTGGATGTCTAACCTTCATCAATGTATCAAAGTTCTTTCTACTAAACCAGAAAGTTACAAATGTAATACCTAGCCAATGTTTCGTGACTATCTCTCACCTTCCTCAGGGCAATACTGACTGCTTCTACTTCCCACTGCAGCTAGGTGTTGCTGCTGCAGTGTAAAGAATGTGGTCCCAAGCGTGACTGAGTTTGTATCCCCCCCTCATCACGGTTCATAACAGGAGTTGATTTTTTCACCATAACGCTTACTTAATTCAACAAGGGCATCTGTTATTCTCAGTCATGTATATAGAAATGCATTCTTTACACTGCAGAAGCAACACATACATGTAGCTGCAGTGCAAAGGAGAAGCAGTCAGTATTGCCCTGAGGAAGGTGACAGATGGTCACTGAAACAGTGCCTAGGTATTAACTCTCTGGCTGTGTACAAAGAAGTTTGTTATCCAATTGATGAAACTATTCCTGTGTCTAGAACTGAACATTTACAACTGCTCTGTCACAGAAATTTCACCGTCATTATTTATGATTTTGCTTCTGTCGTGTGTGATTCGCAGCATCCAGTATACTGCGTAGACGTTGTGGGGACGCAGAACGCTCACAACCTGATCACGGTGTCCACGGACGGCAAGATGTGCTCCTGGAGCCTGGACATGCTGTCCAACCCGCAGGTTAGTCGACAATGGACTCTTCCATTTATGTCTGCACTCAGGGTCATATGACACAATTACTACAGGATTTCTCCACTTCATCAAAACTTGTGGAAAAAGCATTTTGGAAATCTTCTGGCAGTCCCTTATATAACCTTTTAAATGGAGTAGTCCTATGGATTATTATCATGATTTAGTCTTGCAGTATACTGATGATTTTACTAAGTTAATCAATGATACTCTACATAGCTAACTAGAAACCTTGATAAAGTTTGTAGATATTCTCTGCGGAAATATTCTATTCAGAGCTCTGGACACGAAATCACTTGATGGATGTTCAGGGCTGTTTTGTTGATGTTGCATGCCATCGACTCGTATCAGTCAGTTCTTTCTTTATTTTCACCAAGCCGTCCCCTTGTGACAGAGTAAGTACCTACCAAGGACTTGTGGAGTCTTTAGGTGGAATGAAGTGTAGTTGTGCAGACTTTTTAACGTTTCAGTTCATACCAGGTAAAAGTCTCTTTACAGGTTGTCCTCCCAACAGGTAGAAGTGGTGTTAGCCATCCTAGGTCAACATTTGAACATTTGTCCCAGTAGTTCTCACATCTTTTTAATGAATGACACATGCCTCATGTATATTTGAATACTCATGGTGTCTTTTTAAAAAGCTTAACTTTGTTTTCTTGACATCCTTTTGTCTTATGTCGATTAGGTCTTAGAAGTACTAAGAAAAACAAAGAAGGATCACTACTACTATTTTTTTCCTCTGGAAGTTCACCAGCGTGAAAAAATCTTTTGTTATTATTTATGATTCCTTCACATGTCCATTCTATAAATCACTTGCCTCCACCGTGAAGTTAAAGTTCAGTGAAAATGTCAATTTTCTTTACCACGTGAAATTTTGCTATCATGAAGATAAATTGAATTACAAAATATGAATTTTTCCTATACAGGAGAGTATGGAGCTCCAGCACAAGCAGTCCAAGGCTGTGGCTGTGACCTGCATGTCCTTCCCACCCAACGACGTCAACAACTTTGTGGTGGGCAGCGAGGAGATGGCTGTGTACACGGGCTGCAGACATGGCAGGTGAGGACAGGGGGCGCTGCAGGCATGCATACCATATATCTGTCATAGACATGGGGATGCAGACTTCAACAAACTTTGAAGACTTGTTGCACGTTATGTCTTTGGGAAGCAATATACTGTACTTTTTTAAGTTACGACATACTACTTAAAGGAACTGGTAACTTAAACTAATTTACCAGGATGATATAGCAGTTTTTTTACAAACCCTTTTTATTGCTTTCTACACACCTTATTTCTTGCTGCTGCAATGAATGTAATGTTGCACTCAAGCAAGTGTATTTAGAGAAAGAAGACATTCTATACATAGTGTGCTTGAGATTTCAAACAACATCAATTCCAGCTGGATTGTTTTCCGAGACACCTGGAGCAAGCTTTTTGTATCTGTATAATCCATATAACCGCCCTTTGCCGTAACACACCAGCTTCACAGGCATGTTGCGTTGCAGCAACTTGTTATATTAAACTGAATGACCTGTCACACCTAACCCATCTAATGATTATTCTCTGTTCTACATTCCTCCAACAGTAAAGCAGGTATTAACGAGATCTTCGAAGGGCACCAGGGTCCAGTGACCAGCATCGACTGCCACCCAGCCACTGGACAGGTGGATTTCTCCCACCTCTTCCTCACCTCGTCCTTCGACTGGACCGTCAAACTGTGGAGCGTCAAGGTGAGTGGTATCCTTACAGACACTTGACCGCACTTCGCTGTTATGCTCGACAGGGACTTATGCTACGGTCACATTTGCACCTGTGCCAGCAGGGGGTGTAGTTTCAGCTTGGCCCTGGGGACACAAATTTGTCCTGGTGGACTGCTGGACACCGGAAGGATTTCTCTCTCGATTTCGCTTGTCCAATATTGGAAAGTGTTAGAGGCCACAGATATGAGGGTTGACTTTGAGACTTGAAGAGTGAAATTACAGTCTTTTCCATGTGGACGCTGTCCCAGTATTGTCTTTAAGATCATCTTAATTGGGATAGGGATTGGAACTAAGAAGGAATCTTGTAACTGTTCGAGAGAAATCAATGGAGATTTTGTCATTTTTTTTTAGAAACTTCTATCTTGTTCCATATTGTAAAAGCTTTCAAACTAGTCTGTTTGGTTCTTTATCTTGTTTACAATGTTCACAAAGATATCCTTTTTTGTCTTTCTCCTTTGTCCCCACAGCATCAGCGACCACTGTACTCATTTGAAGACAACAGCGACTATGTTTACGACGCGCGCTGGTCGCCCATCCATCCCGCCGTGTTCGCCACGGGCGACGGCATGGGGAGACTGGACGTCTGGAACCTCAACAACGACTCAGAGGTGATCTATTTTGGCATCCTCATTAGATAGCTTTAAACAACGCATGCATTTACTTTGGATAATGCGTAATTTAGATGTGACAGTTCGTTTGGTGTAATATAACCAGCGGCTTTCGCGTAGCGTGCCTGGAAAGCTGGTGTGTTACGCCGAAGGGCGGTTAAACTGGCTATATATATATAGATAGATATAGATACAGATTATTCTCCTTTTACTATAAAAGCACTGTTTGTGTCCACTATCAGCACACGGGTATATTGTTTGTAGACACACAAAAGGTAATAACATTACAAATTGTTAAAGTGAAAATTGCATTGCTTGTTGTTGCAACCTACTGCACAAATGCCCTTTTTTTAAAGCTTCTTTGGGGCCTTAAAGTTTAATGAACATGTGAACAAGAAGAATGAAATAACCAGTATTCTTTAAATTATGTATATCTATCCTATAGGTCCCCACAGCCAGTGTGACCCTTGACATGCAGCCCGCCATTAACCGCGTTCGCTGGCACTCGTCCGGACACCAGGTGGCCTGCGGTGACGCTGACGGCAAAGTCTGGATATACGACATTGGCGAGGTGGGTGTAACTGCAGACTATGGAAACCTCTTTTGGCAATAGATGGAGCATTGTTATGCTTTGGAGGAACAATTTTGTAACACTGACATTTTACATGGCTACATATTGTGTGTCTTACGTATGGATTGTATTTTCTCCCAGGGTTAGCCCTTAGCAATAGCCATTGGCTAGTTGGGTAACCCTCGCTATTCATGTATCAACATGTTCATGCTGAACCAATAGATAAATGTCAAATAAACTACTGAAATGTTTTTAATATATTTACCCTTTTTTTGTAAATCAATATTTTGCCTACCACCTGCTTTTTGCCTACCACTGCATCACTGTGATGTCATTGTGATCGCTTGTATTTACTCTCTCTTTTTTCTAACCACAGCAAATTGCAGTACCACGGACAGACGAGTGGCAGAAGTTCGTACGAACGCTGAGCGACATGCGGGCCAACATGGTGGACAGCCAGGACGAGGGCGGCCTCTCTTCCGGTCGCACGAGCATGTCCTCGTCCCCTCTACGATAAAACACCGTCGTACGTCGTCCACGCATGAATCACTAACTTCCAATATTCCTCACACATCTATGGAGTTTTGTTAATAGGTTGATATTAATTTACTAGAAGTTTAATGGTTATGTTCAAGTTAGTTATGTTCAATGTTCAAGTTCTTATAATCAGTCACTGCTTATGTGATAGAATGTTGACCATTATCCTCTTTGAATCTGATCTCAATGCACAGTGGTTGATGGATGGAGTCAAAAAAGGGAGAGGAGGGGGGCAAAGCCAAAGATTGGTGTTGCAAGGATGGTCAGTTGTTTGATTGGTTGGTTATGAAATGTGGTCTGAGATGAGGCATTCTGTTAGAAAGTTGATCCAAGCTGAGGGAATCCTGACAAGAATAGCTGTAACTACAAGCTAAGTCAGGTGCATAACATTGCAGATTGATCGAAGCATGCAATACATGCTGAAACATGCTTTAAAGTAGCTTTTACTCAGTCAGTGTTCATGTTGTGGCCATGTGGACAAAACTTCCAGTTCACAGACCTTGCTGGAAGGATAGCTAAGGTACTGTCAGTATTTTGTGTCATGGTGATGAAAAATTATCAAAGATGATTATGATTATATAAAATCTGAATGGACTGACTGATTATCCCAAAGAAGTTTTGGAAATGTCCTAGACACAGCCACAAGTAAATAACAAAAATCATAACCTCAGATATTCAATGTAATGGCAACTATTGCTTGCATACAATGCTGAAATTATTCTGTGCTAACAAAGCTACATTGTTAGCAGCAAAGTCTGAATATATCAAGTTTAAGTACTTGAGAATTGAATGGTGGGACATTGAAGAAAAATTCTTGTCAATAATGGCAAGAATGAATCATGTTTGAAACAAAATCTTTTTTTTATGTATACAATAAACCTATGATATGTTGCTGCAAATATTCATCTAGCACTTTGTCTTAAGAGCATGATGCGTAGCATGATCACAGTCTCCTGAACCTTTTCCAGACCATGGTTGGGAGTTGGTCAAATATCATCTGTGGTTTGGAGTTGGTCAGTGAGGTTGCCTACTACGTTTTTAATCATCCGCACCAGCCGACTTTGAATTTTGAAAAACTATAGTAACAAAAGTCAGCCTATTTCACAGATGGATCCTGAAGGTATGAAGGTAACTTTCATTGATACGTTAGTTTGTATTATCTTGTTTGTATCAAAACTAGATACCGTTTGGGTTTGTCATCAGATGTCATTGCCAAACTGCAGTTGCTACCAAACATTATAATGCCTTGGTGGCCTGAATACATCAACTCCTACTATAGACCTATAAGAATTTAGAAGTCACAACATCAACAACACCCCATAGATAGAGTTGGTATCAACTTTATTCGTTTTAAGAAAAATACCTCTTAATATGTCATGTACCTGACCTATATGAAAATTCATAACGTCAAAAGCAGCATACTGCAGTAATCTCTGACAGCCTGTCTAAATACATAACATTTCAAGTCTAAAGCATTGTCTTAACAGGCTTCTAACAACTCATCATCACATAAAAACATTGGACGGTGCTAGGAAGACCACAATGTAAGACAAAACCTTACAAGACTTATGTCGATAAATCTATCTTGCGCTTTAAGCGACTCTTGTATTAAAGTATTGTAGACATACTTATTTTCATCTGTCCCTTAAACTGCGTACGGCAGAAAGAAATGTTTACAGAGCTTTTCCTTCTTGTTTTTTTTAGTTATATTTGCTATTTTTTCTAGAGGTGAGAGTATAAAATGGCGCTGTTGTTCCTTTCGTGGTAGGATGTTGTTCCCGAAGGAATAACTCAAGACTTAACTTGATTTTCAGCAAAACAAAGGGCTAGAGTAGACCTTTGCCTAGTTTCAGGACCTTTTATTGTTCAGTCGCCGGGGCACCGGCCGACCCCGGCGGAGTTGTGATACGGTGCCCCGGGTCCCGTTACCCGCGCCCGGCGTCCAAAACAGATCGGGTGGCGCGGCTCCTATTGACTCTAGCGGTAATGTTACGCCTTGTTTACAGGACCACCGCTGAACGCTGTGCAGGTGAAGCACAGGACGATGAAAAAGCCATGATTTTTTAAGTGTCAACTAGAATGCCACTAATAGATCTCATTAGGTGTGGTTTGGCAAAACATGCATTTTTGCGTAGGTGGTTTTGGAATTGAATTAGTCGCTTAGTTACAAGGGTAGGGAATGAATACTTAAGCCCTTAATCATAATGCACTCAAATTTTGCGTCTCATATGTGCGTAGATTTGGCAACTAGAATGGACATGCCCTGTCCAAAGTGTCGAAATTGTTTAATATGCCGCACATTGAATTTTTACACCTAGAATAGTGTAGTGTTTCGGGACGCTAGTCGGGGGATGGCGGAGATATCTACAGTTCATTAAAGTCTTATACTCTGTGACAAACTCCGCGGCGGCCTCTGCCTCTTCGTCTTCTGAATTTTCCGACTTCTGTCTCCGCGCCTTGACTCGGGCTTCGTATTCCAGTCGCATCTTTTGCCGCAGCTGCGACTTCGTCGTCCGCGTGGTTCTCGTCGTCTTCGCCCCGATACTCTCGGCGTCGTCTTCCGTCGAGTCTCTGTCGCTGGCTTCCTTCTTAGTCCAGCGCTCTTGTAGAAATCTGAGTTTAGATAGCGGGTCTTTGGCTTTTGCTGCGGGCTTCTTCCCCTGCCCTTGCATATCAACCTCTTCGTCTTCTGGAACCATGTAAATGGTGGAACCGTCTCCTTGTGGGGGGATGGCTCCGATGGTCTTCGGGGTGTTGAGCGTCTGGCCCCGGCTGTGCATACGGGGGAGACTGGGGGTCGGCGCCGTAAAGGTCATCCGCATGCCCGCGGTAGGGTCTGCGACTACAATGTCGCCGCCGCCGTTTCCAGCGGCTTTTTGAGCTGCGGCCAAGGCTGCAGGGTTAGGTGCGATCATCGGTAGAGAAGCCTTTCGTTGTTCAACCCTCTTCTGAGCGGCAGTGTTCTTCTTTTTCTTCTTGGTGATCGGGACAGAGATGCGGACCCCGCCGCCGAGCCCACCCGTACCGTACCTGTCGGTGACGCCCGGGCTGTCCACGACAAATTTGGGCGGTGGAATCGAGTCCCAGGGCCAGTTCGGAGAGACGTAATTAGTCCAGTAGTGGGTCCCTTCTCGCAGAAAAGTCTGCAAACAATCAGAGAATACGGCGTTTACATTAGATTGTGTATCAAACTCAAAGCATCCACAGAGGACTAGAACAGTAGAAACGCTGGTCGGTGATTTGGTATAAAGATGTCATCATGTTACCGAATGATAATCATAGCAGTACGCTCGACCACCAATAGGCCGTATCTGCTACTGGCTTCAATTTAAAAGCATTTTACACATTATGCAGATGAGTTTTCCATCACCAAAAAGCCTAGTTTCTGTAACACTTTTTCCGTACTCGAAAAAGTCAGTAGGAATTTCAAGAATTTTAAGACCGTCTTAATTTGTGTCTGCATGCCATATTGGTCACCAGATTGACCCAAGTTACATAATTTTTACATTTACGTTGCAATATCAGCCTATATTCATACAAAAATGTAGACACAATGTCTGAATTTTTCAACATGTCCTCCCCTGCGTACCTGCATGCTGTGAGACATGGTGTTGAGAGACTGTCTGTACTTGTTGAGTTCCTGGGCCTCCTGGCGGTGCATCAGATCCATGGCGTCCAGCTTCTGCCTCAGCTCCTTCTCCTGCCACGCGTTCAGCGCGCACGCGTTCTTCATGGACACGGACGTCTCCATGTACTTCGGCGTCTGCCCCCTCTGCATCCGCATGTCGAGTTATGATTATAGACGTCCTTCCAGAACACAGGAAAATTGTCGCTCCAGTCTAACCGAAGTCTGTTGCTAGCGTTGCCACTCCGATACCTGCAGCTACATAGCCCGCAACTGTTGTCCCTCTAGGTTGAGTGCACGTGGTGTCGCAAACGCTTGTAAACGACAACAGCAGTCACTTCCTACGGGTAAAATTCAAACATATTGCTGCTCACATGTTACAGAATGTTGCTGCAGAGATAAGAGTCTATATAAAATTTGGACACACCCTGCCAGTGTGTGTGCGTGCGTACATAAGCGTAGGGACGAGTCTGAAGACTGTTTACTGTAGCACAACAGGTCCCTGTTGGTAACAATGTGGATTGGGTTTCCCGCCATTGTGTCAGAGCAAGGTATCGTTTGCAAAATGACGTCAGTGACCTTGTTCTCGCGCCTTCCCTTAAGGAATAGTCACATAACTGTAATCTCGTTAAGTGATTTATGTTTAATCACCATTTGTCTAGATATCTGAATTTTGTATAAAGCATATTGATATGATATAAACATGTACAATGTAGATAGTAAAAAAAGCCAAACTCTCAGTTCAAATAAGAATTCTGCTTTAAATCAGAAGCTTAAGCTACGACTGTTTTCATAGACGACCTGTTACAGTGTTTGACCGAGGCACAAAGGTAACTCATGGCAAACGCATTGAAATAGGAAATGTGCACCTCTTGTTTAGAAGGGCTGCCGCCATGGTCTTGCTTTCGAAAAGCATTAATCTGATGATAGATACAGGCCGATACCGAAGCTTTAACCATTTTACTTTTCCACAGACCATTTATATCGTGAAGTAACAGATACCGACGTGATTGTGATTGTCTTTTTTTCGTGAGCTATACTTAGGTGGGCGGTCATGGGTGAAATCAGCCTTTCAGAGATGTTTAACAGATTAGAACGTCTTTGTAAGACAGATTGTTAAACTGTCGGGTCACTTTCACTATTAATGGGAAACGTGGAACGGTATCTATCAGAAAGTGGCGTTATTAAACATTTTGTGAATATATGGAACATATTTATGCTGAGTGATAGATGTGAACAAGACAGCACTAGGAGAGGAAGAAGGGGTCGTGAAAATCTGAAGTGCAATTCACTTGCAGTATCTTCAAAGGTTGCTAGGAGTCGTACATGTTTTGCGTATGTGAGACCAATCAGGTAATGCCTTCCTAAATACTTTCATCTGTTTATAAATATGATACTTTAAAGCTATTAGCTCAGGTATACAATGACACACGAGGAGGCTTTTGCACCCGGCGACTAGATGGATCGCTCATATTGCAGACCCTTTAAACACAAAATAGTTGCCCTTGTTTTGGCACCTCGGAGTTGAATAGAAAGTTTGATCAATCATTCTCAAGTTTCATAATAATCCACAGACCGCGTCGCCAAGAGTCAAGATATAACAATTACCCGTGTAGTCGAAATGGATCATTCTATTGTGTGTACAGTGCGCTTAATGTCCGTAACAGCACGGCAGACCGTTTTAAAACCATTATGTGTGCACTTCACCGTGTATGAAAAATATCAGACAATGTAGTCGCATAAGCAATACTCCTATTTCAAACATTTATCCTTGCTTAGACGCTTATATCTAAACAAATTCTATCTTCGCGCTGTATATATTACCATTAAGAGGTTAATGTCGCATGCGAAATGCGTTCGAAAAGTTCCCGACCTCACCCGGAAACAAGGGGCATAACTTAAATTACGAGGCACTCGTAGCTATGCATTATATGGACCTTCTTTGGACGTCGACCAAAACTCAGATCATCGTTCATCTCTTCGCAGCCGACGCTCCTTTGAAGACACCTTGTATAACACAGGCACGTATTGTACTTTATCAGGAATGCAAGAAAACAGATGGTACCATTGAGCACACCACTTTTGCCACAATACACAGTAACAGGAAATACAGCCACAAATTAGAAAGGCAACATTTTTGAGAAAGCACAGATATTTCCCTCCCATTAATAAAGGAAGTATGAAATACGACGTTTCTGCATTATGTAAATGAGGTCCACATTAGCATAATGCACATTTTGTCATATTCACCTTTCCTAAAGCTATATACACCTCAAATATGACATCTGTAGCATGTACCGTAAGGGAAATATAAGTTTCTGCGTAAATTATGCAAATGACGTCCTCATTAGCATAACGCACATTCAGGTGTATTCAACTTTCCTAAAGGTACCTACACCTCCAATATGACATCTGTAGCATTTACCGCAACGGTTACATACAAGATTACACACTGCGACTTAGTCGACAAAGTTCCCTATGGAAATACATATTCAATTCACTTTGATTTAGTGCGCCTCTGAAAATCAACCGTGACTCGCAAATATGCTGTCACTCGTGATAGCTGCCCCCTCCTCCTTTCCAGTCTCCAGTCACTGGCCTACAAATCCCTAGCCAGCAATTGGGAATCGTTCCAATCGATGTGGGCCATCATCACATCCCAAATAAAACTCTCCCTGGACTAAATCCGATGATCCCGCAAGTAATGATACTTAGATGGCATCAAAGGAAATCTGTTCCTGTCTTCACAAGTTTGAGCCATTGCCTAATCGTTCCCTGCGGAATACAAAAGGCCACTTCGAAATGTCCCGAATCGGTGTAAAGATATATGTTTGAACATAAATGATGCATTATTATCGACTATAAGTCCTTCTTTTACTGATAGGGGTATTTACGTGTTTTATGGGTCGCGCGCTTTGCCTTTGAAGTGTCTAATGCTGGTGTCTTGTTGTGAATGTAAAACGGGAAGTTTTGTACATGTATTGTAAACCCAATAGTACATCTAAGACAGATGTATTTTACAGATATGACGCTTTAACTTCTAATTTTCCGTGTTAGTTCCCAGTTAACATGCAGTATATATGCGATTACAAGGTTGTTTATCTAGTAGTTTTCCCGCCTTGCACCTGCGCACTAGGTACCAGGGGCCAAGACCCCGGATGTAGTTTTATAGTCTACACAGATTGTTCTACGTTTCTGTCAATACAACACGTGAGTTCAGTAGACGTGTGTCTGTGTGATCTTTACACAGTTTAACAATGGTAACAGAGGCTGGTTGGTAGTCTGGGTATTGTTGACTGCTCAACCGTTCCAGTGTCGCAAGTCAGGAGTTTTGCTGACGACGTCTGCGAGTTTCCTCTGAGAATTTGTGTGTAGCTGAGTATCGGCAGCAAGAAAAAAATGGCGGCGGGGTCGGAATGGTCGAAGCATCACTCCAGAATGCCGCGTTTCAACATGAAGGAGAAGACATACGAACAGTATCGGTTCGAACTCGAATGTTGGAATGCAGTCACGACATTAGGCAAGACGAGACGGGGCATCGAGATCATGCTCAGCCTACCAGAAGGAAAAGGGGAGGATGAGTACAACACTCGTGAGTTTCTATCGTCCAGATTGAGCATGCCGGAGCTCACATCGGAAACCAGTTTCGATAATGTTCTGGCAAAACTAGACGAGCACCTTCGTGTTGACAAAACTGGAAGACTTTGGGACTCGTTTGCTGCGTTTGACCAGTTTAGCCGTGGATCGCTAACGATGAGTGAGTACATCTCAAAATTTGACGTTCTTTATAATACTCTCAACAAATGTGGCAAGGTGACCCTTCCCGCCTCCGTACTCGGTTTGTTGTTAGTAAGACGTGCGAATTTGACGCCTGGGGAATCGAAGTTGGTCATGACAGGGCTCGATTACACCAAAGAGACAGCTCTATACACTCAGGCTAAGGCAAGTTTACGTAAATTCTCCAGTGAGCTTATGTCGGCACATTCGTCTAACTCTTTTGCCATGCCCATGATGAAACACGAGGTTCACGTGGCAGAAAGGCAAGCATTCCAATCCTCCCGTGGGAGGTACGTACCAGGCGCCACAGAGCAACACAAACCAGGCCGCTACAGCAAGCCAGGCAGGGGTCGAGGCGGTTTCCGGTTTCAAGATGGCGGCCATGGAAGTAGACAGGGCCAGGGTGAGGGGACGCTGAACCCTAGAGATAAGTACGGAGATTACTTACGTTGTCGTTATTGTGGGTCTTTCCGCCACTTCTTGGAAGATTGCCCGGATGCAAAGGCAGAAGAGGCCTATGTGACGGAAGCTGAAGTTAAGTTGGAAGAAGATGAGAAGTTTACAGTGTTGTTTACTCATGCTGCTTCCGAATCCAAGTACATGATGTCCAAAGAATCAACAGAGCCGTATGCTGTCCTAGATTCAGCGTGTTCTTCTACCGTGTGTGGCTCTGCATGGATGGATCAATACTTATCAGGTTTGGATAAGAAAGATATAATGAATGTTTCACGAGAAGCCAGTTCCCATGTGTTCGAGTTTGGAGGGGACAACACACTACCTTCCCTGGGCAGGTACAGGATTCCTGCAAACGTGGCTGGCCGAGATGTGCTGATAACGACTGATGTTGTAGAACGGGACATTCCATTATTACTGTCTTTAGATGCCATGAAGAAGGCTGGCGTAGTACTAAACACACAGGAAGACAGGGCCACAATATTTGGCAGGAATGTCGACCTCCGTTTGACCACCTCCGGACATTACTGTGTTTCATTGGTGGATAGACCAATCAGGGTCAAAGAGGTGTTCAAAGCTAATCTGGGCAAGGATATGCGTGAGCGTCATACCCAGGACAGTGTTCAAGTGCAGCAAAAGGCACAGATGAAGAGCCTTCAGGCAGATCTTAAGGTTGCCCAGGTGAAGATTGCTGACCTTGTCGAGAGAAATGACACACTTGCCAAAACTAATCAAGAAATCAAGCTTCTCAGTAAGAAGACAGAGGATGAGATTTCACAGTTGCACATGTTGACCGAGCAGCTAAGATATGAGAACAGCTCCATAAGGGATACGTTAGCAGCAGAGAACACCAAGAGTCAGATGCTGCAAGAGAACTTAAAGTATGTCATGCACAACACTGAAAGGAGACTTCAGGAAATCTCGGACAGTATGACAAAGAAGTGCCAGAATGCTGTGGGTCATCTTACAACACAGGAAGGAAGTCTGGAGGCACAGACACTGATAGAAACGCCTGAAACAGTGGAAGACCAGAGGCAAGAACCCAAGACTGGGAAAGGACAGGCAGCTGCAGAGCAAGCTGAGATTAGTGATCCAGAACCAGTCAAAACTGAGGAGATAGATGTTAAAATAGACACAGTCAGACATGGAGAAGAAACGGTGACAGAGAAGTTGGATGAAGAACCAGCAAACAACGAGGAATCAACAAATAAGGACATAGCAGTAAGGTTCGAAGCAGTAAAGGCAGAGGAACTGTTTGGCCGTTGTGCTTTTCCATGTGAGGAGAAATCAGAAAGAGAGACTGATATGGGGAGGGAAGTTCCCCAAGAGACAGAGACTGTTGAAAAGTGGTTGTCAAGGCAGGTTACACAGTACAATGTTGATATTGGATGAACACGTTGTGACTCTAGCACCCTTCAGGATAGTCTTAGGGACCAATGACAGGTTTAGGCTCATGTTATGTTACCATTAAAGCCTCTAGTATAAGGAAAGAAGTGCAAGTATGCAATACCAAGCTGTTTATGTCCATGTACTGTGTAGGTGAGTCATGAAAAGTTTTTGTGTTTGGAAAAGGGTCTCAAGATTGAGATATCTACCATCATACTGCTCATAGAAATAGTGTGATTCTCACAAAGGAAGGGGTGAATGCCAAGTCTTTATTTGAAGTGATATGTACAAGACATGTATCAGCTATATTGTGAGAACAATGTTCTGGTACAGACATTTCCTTTTCGTTACAACAAACATTTTTGTAAGTTAAGATGTTCATACACCTGTTATTTTCCCATTTAGAGAATCAGAGGTTACTTTGTTAAAAGTTTTTTTCTCTTGTTCATGTAGAGATATAGATAATGATTTTAGATAATTGTAGTACTGTAGATTTTGTGTAAGTGTAGTTTATAAATATGTAATAGCTTTAGATTTTAGTAACCACTTATCCATTTGAAAACATATATACTCTGTTTGAAAGATACCATTAACTAACTCTGTTAAAGAAAGAATAGAAGGGAATGTTTATCTAGTAGTTTTCCCGCCTTGCACCTGCGCACTAGGTACCAGGGGCCAAGACCCCGGATGTAGTTTTATAGTCTACACAGATTGTTCTACGTTTCTGTCAATACAACACGTGAGTTCAGTAGACGTGTGTCTGTGTGATCTTTACACAGTTTAACAAAGGTCCCGGAGCACTTTCATCCCAATTGATTTTATATGCAATATGCTTATGATATGGAGACTTTATTTCTGACTACTGCGTTTTACAGGTGTAACATTCAAAGTTCGGCCAATTGTCCCTATCATTTCCCAGTTAACGCATAGAATACGACTACAAGGCCTATAGGGAAACATTTCATCCCAATCAATTTTACACACAAGATGCTTGGCTTTTATTGCTGACTACACCATTTTTCCTTTTAACTGGCGATCTTCATGATTGAATTCTTTTAATTGTTCCTATAAAACTGGCTATGAATAGACGTTAAGACTTCAAAAACATCTTTTTTTGTATTCATCTATTCTTTAGGTTAAAAATACCATCCTAGCACTAATTGAACTGCGCGCATATAGTCTTAAAGTTTGAAGTGTTTTGCAGAAGCCATTGCTGGTATGGTGTTCCTTTACGCCTTCCTCGGGCGTTGTATTCACAACGACGTTCAGAGTTTGTCTGCGCTTCCTGATACTTTCTTTAGGTAAAATTGTAGTTGCCCCAAACAAAATCTACTCACGTCATAAATTCAACTCAGATTACCAGTCTATTGCTTCCTCCGACGTATACCATCGAATTCCTCCTTTGTATTTGCAACGTGTGGATACAAAGATATATAGGCAGCACGACAAAAGAGGCCTGCACAGTATAAGAGGCATCATTTCTGCGTTCCGTGAAGCCTGACATCATTCAGACAGCTTACAGCGTTGGCCTACTTTCCCCCGGTCTGCTGACGAAGACAAATAGTTGGATTTCCCATCCCAAAGCCACTTTAATTTGAACGATGCCGTTAAAACTCTGTATTTATTGACGCGCATCTGGAAAAGAAACCCGAAGCCAGCCATTAGCTGGTCTATAAATCACTAAATCCAGCGTGATCTATATGGGAGATATAGGCGAAGACCAGAGACTGTGTGATGGATAGCTACATCATTGGCAAGTCTAACCAGAGGCTACACACAAGACAAACGCAAAGGGAAAAGGCGTTTTCTGTAAATCCTCTGTCACTGTGATAGACGATGTCGACATTCTATGGTTTATGGAATAGTTTCAACACGTTTTTCATTACTGACGTTAAAAGAATGACGGATTTCATCTTGAAAATGCGGGATGATTATTTCGCATAGCAAACGAATCGATCGTTGAGAATAAAGTGTTTTATTAAGTGCGCTGCAGTATTATAGTGATCCGCCAGTCGGCACTGTTGCCAATTGCACCTACAGCCAGAGCAACTACTGGTCAAAGTGCGTCACACAGTTATACACGTGAGTCTAAATCATCAATGACAGCTATTACTATGATCTAGGACCTTAAATCTGCCGTGATACTTTTAGGGTTATCAGTGACCCGCGCTCTGACACGGTTTTATTCTAAGAAATAAGTCATTTCACGGTTTGAACTGCGCATTCGCAGAGAGATGCATTGTAGGTAACTTAAAGGGTCCTTTGACATAAGCAAAACACGTCTGGACATATATTTAGCATGGTCTAGACAAGAACTGTTTACAAGGTAACGGCTCTTTTAGACATATCGCCCACAATGCACGTCGATCCGCATGCGCTGTTTAAACCGTCAACCGGCTTATTTTAACCATTTTTCTCTCCTTTTTTTTACACAATTCATGATCGCTTCTATCAAAACTTCTGATGTAATATTGACGTAACGCTATACATAAATTTTCTATCACCCTTTTTACATGTCAAAGAGATTTATAATGTGCATTAAAGAGGTATGCGATAGTTTATAGTAATGATGTCTGTGGTCAGAAATATCCTCGATATCAGTAAGGTGGCTTTTCCTGTATTTCATCAGCATGGCAGGCAAGACCGCTGCAAACGATCAAGCCTGAAAGTTTTCTCTGTGTTTGTAGAATTCATTTTGAAGCAGCAGGTTTTGATGAACATACCAGAATATTCGACTACGCAGAACCGTATCGTGCAGTTTTATGGCTCAACCATTTTAATAAAGGACATATACGGTGTAACTGAAGGTTCTCACCCTCTTACCTCACTTGCACATTGTATTCTTATTGCAAAGTACTGTGTATATTTATGCTTTGTCAAAAACGTTAAACCAAACTTTGCGCTTTTTAGAAACAGATAAAAGAACACTATATAGAAATAGATGAACACAATTAACAATTATGGTTGTATCTAAAAGGACAACCATCGTTGTAATTCCAATTAACGCTACAACAAATAGCAATAGCAAATAACTATGATTTTCTATGTATGATTATTTATTACTCTCTGACACTTTCTATACAATGTGTTGTGAATGTTAATAAAGCTTGTTGAAAAAAAAAACGCATCATAAAGGACCTTGAAAGCGGCAGCAGATCTAGAGTTATTACTACTAGTTCCCAACCTTGAAAAAGAAGTCTTGAATGCATGTACTCGAGCTCGAGGCCTATAGGCCATACATCAGTGCCGCGCGCGTCAGTCCTCACGAGAACCCACGTGAAATTCCATTACCGCGGAGTGCGGAGAAGGAGCGGCGGGTTTTAACGCCCAAATCGACCACGAGTGGAGCTCAACAATTACCGGACTAATGGACCAAAGTCGGCAGGCGCTTCGTGTCGACCCATTTCGTGGCCTTCAGAGTCCTAAAGCATCCATCAAACCCGCTAGTTGTACGTCTTGCACAGTAAATTGCATACCGGAGTAAAAAGGAGCTGTTATTTTCTTCTGCGAAGTTAAAATAGAGACCCGCCGTGAACGGGAGAGCTTTTAAAGGCCCTATAAGAGGCAAAATCATGGAAAAGGATGCTAATTGTGCCAAATGGCTGTGTTTGTTTCCTACTTGACGGCGCCTATGCATCGCGCTGTGGCCAATAACTATGTGAAGAAATGCATGGCGCTCCTTAAAAGTGCACCCAGCGATTGCTTATTCAAAATATGCGACTATAACTATGGGGTCATTCATGTATATTTACTCCAGTAAAGGGGTCGACACAGATAAAAGAATGTAATGGTTTTAGAATTTCAAAACAAAGATGTTCTTGTCTGTCCCAATGATATGGGAGACTCTTGTTTTTCTGGGTTTTATAATGTAACCGAGCAATTGTGCACTGGTTTTAATTGCGTCATAAATACAGGGGAGGGAACGGGTAATATATATATATATATATATAGATTTCTAACTTTGATTTCTATGAGGTTTATGTATTTTGTAACACCTTGCAGCGTGTGTATCAGAATAAAAGAGCTTTTGATAGGTGTTATGTTTTAATGGCCATGTCACCAACTTCAGCGGCTCAACTGTGAAATAAAGGCATTTAAGAACAAGTAGTTTCCACCCGATAAGACCGCTTATTTCTTTTGCATATGCGTTGTTACTAGTGCAAACGTACGCGCGTGAACCGCTCAGGCCATTAGAAAGTTCATTATAAATCAGTCTGAGAAGCTGCTCTCTTCTATCTAACTCTCTTATCGCTTCCCGGGTCCGCCAGCCAAGGCTAACAACAAAGACGAGGATCACAAATATGGAAATGCCGACGCGTCTGGACGATCACAACGCGAAGGAAGGCTGCCAGATTCACGGTTGGTTATTAAGATAAGGCGCTTTTGGCGTCACCACTTAACGCTAATCGGGGAAGAAACATGGCTTTGTATTTACGGACGTGGTGTATTGCGTAAGCCAAATTGTGTAGGGAAGATCTCATTTTTGATGTCTTCTACCACTGAATATATCCTATGAAGTTGTCCTTTTCATCGGGAGGGCGTAATATCAGGGGTAATATGTAAAGCGCGGTTAGAAAGAAAATTTTCAGCTATCTCGTATGATTAACATTTATCTTTAAAATCTAAACTTTATATTAATCCAAAACAAGAGCCAAATGGTAAAAAAAATTAGCCGTGCCCAACGATCGACCTTCATCACCCACGTTTTTAATTGTTTCATCTTTTTTTTATTAATCAACTGAAGAATACACAGAACACAGAGGTGATGCACTCTAGCAAGTAGCTGATATCAAACATAACCTCTGAAAATAAAAATTACAACTGACATATACAATGACAATAGGTAACAGCATTTGGGTAGTCCAATACAAACAAGCAATATAAGCAATTAACGATCAATATATAAACACAGCCATACTAAGTTTTGAAACGTTTGCTAGCTACAATATAAGCCTGGGTCAAGCCCAAAATTTCACTATTATATTCAGAAGAAGCCCAAAATTTCACTATCATATTCAGAAGAAACAAAGGATAAGCCCCTTATCAGCAAATGAATGAGAGCTTGATCAGATAGACTGTTATGTTAAGATCAAGGATGGGGCTAATCACCCACGTTACTGACGCGCACTGATCCTTGGAAAGTATGACGTCAGGAATGTGTCGGAAGTAGATACCTGCCACCGTCCCGATAAAAAAGTATGTATCGTATCAACATAGATGAGCTTTAGATTCTATTCTAGCTATCTAATAATCATTTCATCAAGCAATTCATAGCAACTGTTAATAGATCTAGATTCTTCACCGTTTGGTTAACTTGTATCATTTTCCGTGTCCTCACATGTCCCTATCCATGGGTCAACTTCGCCGGGATACACTTTGCTTAAAACAGTCTCTTTGACAAATAGTTATTGCTATCAAAATCTATTTGGTCACTTCATACATTAAGCAATGTATAGCAAATATAACTAGATCTAGATTCTTCACCGTTCGGTAAACTTGTGTCATTTTCCGTGTCCTCACATGTCCCTATCTATTGGCCAACTTCGCCGGGACGCACTTTGCTTAAAACAGTCTCTTTGACGAATTGCTATGTCGTGTAATGACAGGAGACTGGAATGGCCCTAGCCTTGAACGTATGGTGACGAGAAATCTCTCGAATGCCCTGTAGGAGACGTATGGGTCCTTGGAAGTTGCAGTGAGGGGGAGTTTGATGCGCACGCCGGATCTACTGTGGCTTTTAGATAACGGTAAATGTGTTCCTCGCCCGAGTTGTAGGCTCTTCATCGCATCTTAATGGATATTACGTCCTTTCGTACGCACCAGAAACGTTTCAGAAACTATGACCTCTTCTTCTCTGGAGCCCCAAACTTTGTAGACCTCGAGAGTTGAAGCCGTCTTGATTACTTTAAGTGCCGCTTGGTTTACACTAGAAGGAAAGGGCGCTCGTTACCGTAGAATCACTACGAGGATAAAGTGAACACTTAAACTTAAGCGCAACTGGTACGCCAATTCTAGCCTTCGTTTTTGGCATAGGCCCACACACCATAGCCTCCACCAGGCCCTTCTACGGGCGTATGGATCGTAGAATTCGGCAGAAAAAGGAATAAATAGCCAGTAGAGTCAGTCCACGGTGAAGATCAAATTTCGCCCGTGTAGGACGGAGCCTGCAAATGAAACCCTGGCAAATATTCTCCCTATAGCCGGCGTAGTTAGTCTAGTAGAGATTACACACACCCGGCCCGTGATGCCCCCACGCTCGTCAAGGGTTGGCATCGTAAAGGTGGACCCTATTAGCTGAATTTATCTTAAATCCGCAGCGCCGACAGTAAAGTATGGCCTGTCTTTAACAGAGTTTCGTTCACAAAGTGGAACCTTAAAGCTTTGGCGCCGGGATTCAAGTTTATCGTTTCCAGCGCCTTAGTTTTATGCTTCTACTTCTCGAAAGTTATTCAGTGGAAAGGCTACCTTCTTTCTGAGGGCGTACCGTGAGCGGCAACCGGTACAAATTTGGCTCCTTGGATTGCCTGACGAGAGCATAATGGACACAAATCTCCGTGCAGCGATAGAAAGAGGCATGGCAAATGAAAGGAAAAATGGGACAGAAAATTGGAGAGAGGTTTAGAGCGGATGTTGGCGTCTTGGGAATAATTGAAGTTCGGATTAGTGTAGAGTGATCGGCTTACCATCTCGACAGTGTGCTTCCTACATCTTGTGATAGAAATAAGTAATGGGGCGGGATTTGACGCATTTCCTCCGTTTTATGGCAGACGACATGGATGGAGACGGTCGACTTTGCGTCTCAGACAGGCTTGCACTATGTTGTTAAAAGTATACACAGCCCTCGAAACTTGGCCAAACGTGACAAATTGAACTACCACGATCGACACCTGCATACAAAACGTCCAGAAAAAATTACGCAAGCAGCATGACATTTTAGCTGCATTGAACTTTAGTGTACATTATGTTTCTACTGCATATGTGTAGCTCATTTCCTGTTCATAATGACGCACTAATGAAAGAGCAATAGGGTCACGTGGTTTGTCCGGCTCGCGATCACAATATGGGGTCAAAGGCGACAGGGTGCTTGTACAGAATATTTGGATTTTCGTCTTAATCTATATTAGTATACATCTTTATGATTAGCTATAAAGTAGTTGGGAGGTTTGAGGGATGTTGGCATGTCAATCGAAAAGTGTTAGTTCCAAAAATGCTAACTTTCTCAGGTACGGGTATTTGTGCAGAAAGGCTTTTCGGATCATTCCCCAGGGATGATAACCTTTCCTCTCGGCGGAATAAAGTCTGTCGCACCAGCCTCGGCCTGTCGGTTTGGGCGCCCCGCAGTCTAGAGTCGTAAGCTCCCGGCTTTGTACTCTGATACAGGTGGACGCGACCTGTACATGGCTGTGCCCGATAAGTCGCGTTCCACCCTAACTCCCACCGACATGGGCACAGAAGGTTACCTCCTTCAGCCAAATTGGACCGAAACGTTGCACGACAGTAAAATCAAGATGAGAGTTATGGATTTTCCAATCCCCGAATGTTACGACCCTGGCGTTCCCCCAGTCCTTGCCTTGTTCATTAGAGCAGACTCATAACACGAGGCTTTAGGGTGATGTCGCGTTTCTGGGGCGTGGGTGTCGTTAGGTTCAATCCAATTGAGAGAACTTTGTGCGTCGTGTGTGCTTTGATAAGAACGGATTGAGGGGTGAGTGGTGGGATGGACGTGTAGGGGATCCGGTGTTGGATCTCAGATTGACGGTCTTTCGGTTAGTGCCACGCCACTCAACTCTTCCTAATATGGTAACTACTTGCAAGTGTGGGTGTCATTACACTTTGTGGTCTTTCTGAGACGTACTAGAGTTAGAGGATCACGGATGATGTTATCGTGTGTATGGATACAACTTATCATAGAGACAGAAAGATAGATAGTCATTCACAGTCACTGACATAATGAAAGACAACGAATACTGTCTGAAACGTCTGTTAGAAACCTTATCCAGTTGTTTGATTTATTTTGTATAATGTCCTTTATACCTGGAAATCTAACCTTTATCGACGTAGAGGCATAGACTAAAGGTTAGACGGATGGACGGATAGTTGGGAGGTAGAGAAGAATATGTATGTATCACATATCATGGAAACATTTCTAAAACATAATATGTTATATCTTACACGTATTGACTACTGAGGATTTGGATGCGGTTAGTATATGTGCAATATTCATATGTAGTAAGTTTATGCGGTTAGTACTACATATGTGCAATATTTGTATGTAGTAAGTTTTTTATAAACACCTAGTTTTATTACTTGTAATTTAATAGTTACTTAACTACTTGGGCATCAATGAATATGTAAAATGCAATTCAGTCTACAGGCTGCAAAATGTTTTTATGAAGCTTTATTTCGTGCAATAAAACCTTTCATTCATTCATTCATTTGACATTTTCAAAGACTTTGATATCACCATAGAAAGAATTTCAAAATAAATATACACGTACATACTACCTTGCAGTGATATGGCTTATATCACGACGATGGCTAGCACTACCTGCGTGTGTTTTAAGTGACATCGATATTGGTGCTGGACGTTATGACTAATGCAAATAATTACTGGCAACTTCCAAGTAACATACGGCAATGAACCATATACCGTCTGAGGTCGAGATCGAGCAACTCATCAGCCAAACATCAATAGAAATCTCACAGGTGCACAGACCCCCAAAGGGACGGTACGGAAGCACAATAACCAATGCAAGGGCACTAGAAAACGGGGAACATGACACTGTTTCTGAAGATTCCCACATCTATGATGACTCCAACTGTATGGGAAATACTTTTCATTTTGTCTTTGAGAGTGTATTTTGTAAGGAGATGCACACAATAAGGTGAGTGGCAATGGGGAGGGGCAACACAGTGTTTGGTGAAAATATTTTTAGAGACAAATACCCTAGCCTCATTCTACGCTTGTATGTATGCTGTATCAATGTCTGCCTTTGTGTATCAATTTGTCTTTATGTGTACGTGTGTATCCATGTATGTGTATGCGTCTTTGTATCTGTCGGTGTGTGTCTATGTGGCATTATGTGTTAGTGTTTTTGTCTATGTATCTGTCTGTTTCTCTCTCTCTCTCTGTATATGTATATGTATATATGTGTGTGTGCCACCTCGGCTGAATGTGTGTGTTCATGTTCATAATAATGGGGTTGTATTTGTTACTCGAAACTGTACAGACTGGCAAGGTCGCTTGATAGGAACCTGAGTTGCTCTGATGGTAACAATGTTTTAATGGGTATATACCGAGATATTAAAATCATTTACATCACCATTACAGCTTACAAACACATTAAGTGCAATCAAAACATATTTGACTACATATTCAACCACATGTTTGTTCTTCCGGAATGTACTGATTATTTAGCAACACTATTCAGACTGTCCAAGCTTTGCCGTGAAACCCGGGCTTTACATGATCCTAGCGGAACACAGGAGAGAGCTTTCTGATGAAAGATAGATTAGTACTTGATGGCCCCGGTGCCGACTCATCTCCAAACGTGTGTTGTACCTTCCCCCGTGGAGAACCACGATCGATAAAAAAGAATGGTCTACCAGACAACATCAAAGGAAGAACTTCATTACTTCCTAAGGGCGTAGCAACTCGGTTGTTCATTATCAAGGCGAGCCCTGGGGCGATGGAATTTCTTTCTCATGTTTTTGTCGTGGCTGGGCCTTAGAGCAGGTCATGGCTACGAGAATCACAGGTAGTTTGGAGCCTTTTAAAAGATTTGTTTCTCCGAACAGACTTGGCAAACAACTCAATTGTTTGTCACTAAAACATAACTTGTAATGGGATATATGTTTTTGATGTTGTTTGGTTGGTCGTTGACATTCATTGACTTTCATTGTACATCCTCCCTAATTGCTCTGTCACTGTATGTAACTGTCCACTTGAGCACAAGTTTGATCCCTGTGGCATGCAAGCTTTAGGCAGGGACATTGCGCGCAATGGATATCTCTATTATCTTATATAGCTGTGGACATTACCTCCAAATATCGACACGGCAGTAGCTACAGATCTAGAGTTGCCGCGGCCCTGTGGTTAATCCCCATTTTATAACGTTGAGGTTCTACTTTCTAAGTATTCATAGACTGGGTAAAAAACGCCAAATTACCTAAAAAATATGTTAAAACTGTTAACATATTCTTGTTAGATGTGAACACTACTAGAATAATATTCCCGACCATGATAAGGCAATTCTACTATTAGAATCAAAAAGAAACCACAGATTATAGAATAAGTGGGTAAATTCGTCAAACCCATGCAACAAAACTGGCATCATGTACAATCTAGAATGTAGCATAACATTAGATGTAGTCCTTAATATCATTGTATTTTTCATCATTATTTGTGTTGTTCATCCTTACAATAAGCCTTCGGGAATGTATTTGCAATAAACTTTGTATAACATGCGGTCATATCCATTTAGACCGCAAAAGTAGAGACATTTGTATGATCGATATTCTATGATATTAGCAACAGGGTCGTAGGTAAAATCATTGCTCAACCTGTTTTTGAACGTGAGAATTTTGCACACACACAAAAAACTAGCTTTACTACAAAGCAAGGACCAGGCTCTAGGATGAATGCCCTCATTACTTAAGATAACACAGGTTAGTCTCGTCATCAATAACCAAGCGTATCGCTGTAAAAATCTCCAGCAGTTCTAATTAAGGGAAACCCGAACTTTAAAACCCCAATCAGTATGCATGGCAGGGCTGTAATTTACGTAATGGCGGCCCACTAGACTGCATACTCTCTGTCGAAAGAAAAGGTCGTTTGTTACCAATCGTAAATTCCAGCTTTAAAGGCGAGCTTGTAGCAAAACGTAGTGCTCATGAAGAAAATATGTCGTACGAGTAGCTTTCATCACTCAAGGATACGTTGGGGTTTATCAGATTATCATCAGCGAAATTGGGCTACATTTGAAAGGAACAAAACAGAGTGATAGCTTTTGATGTGAATCTTTTACGACAGGGGGATTTTACGACCTGTTGATGCTTTACGGCCTTGTTATGAAGGAAAGGTCGTAAACAGGTTGATGAGGCGCATGCGCGGCAGCAAAGGTTGCTGGGTAAGTAGGGTTGCTGGGAGATTTAGAACTTGTCATGATATTCGGTTTGGATTTGATACTGTTGGATGTCGTATAAATTATCATTTAAAAAATTCCTTCGCCTTTTAGTGATTTTGCACTGCTACCTTTTCCCGTTCATGTTCAAAGAAACATTTTTAAAAATTTGCTGTCTTGCATTGGTCAACAGTCTCTCCTGAGGCTACAGGGTTTGATTTTCTCGGCACTGCAAGCTTCTATCCCCGCCTGACCAAAGTAAACCCACCCCGCTGATTTTTTTTTTGGCTTGCTTGAAATTCTAACGTGTCGCTGAAAGCCTTTTCCCAGGGGACCTGAGGCAAAATTTCCTCGGGACCATGTTGGCCCTCATGCCGAAGAGCTGGCCTGTGTTGGCCCTGGCATACACAGCAGTCTGGATTCTAGGTTACTGTATTTATTTTCCTATTGTATGGCACCAGTGAGCACATGTGGTGCATACCAAACCATGGAAAAGTCACGTTCACCGGCCTTTGTTTTTCTTTTGCTATTCCGATCGCCTGTAGGTAAGAGTTATCTTCAGTTCCAGCCGGCTGGGCCTCGACAGCGCTTCCATCGTTAATAAAACTATTGCGAAAGAACAGACGACGGGTTGACGATTGGAGAAAACGATGTGGCGTCGCTTGAAATAAGCTGTAGAATAAGCAACCTTATGGGCAGAGTGAAAAAATATACCTGCTGTTGCTATGGTCGAACCAACAGAGCATGACGGAGCACCTACTGTACATCATCTGTCACTGCTGCTGGAAGGGAAATGACAGGAAACATGCCTTTTCTGACCCCAGCGTACCTATTGTTGCCAGACTGTCGGCATGTGCTGCCCCCAACGCACAGAAAAGAATACCCGAACACCACAAAACATCGCTGGAAACAATTTTAATGCCTCCGAAATAAGAGATCGTCCTTCATGCGTTAGGCTTCTTTTCCACAGGACGGCGATCGCTGTGCGGCCATACAGCGACCAAAATTGATGATAATTGAATTGACGTTATAATTGGAATATGATGAAAGATGTAGAGTTTGATTCAAAAGACAACAAAACGCAAATAAAAACACCGTAAAAATAGTCGTTCTTTTAATCTTTATCTATAAAATTCGATAAGGGATCCGGATCTGCCCAAACGTCTGCTGGTAACTCAGGACCAGGTGCAACTGCTTCATCGGTTCCGAAGAGGAGAATCGTTGCAGAAGTTGCCGCATGGCGGCGCTTTTCATACAGGGCGTTAACACAATACAATAGGGAGCACTGCCTTCAGTCAGCACAACAGTGTTCACAACGTATAGCTTTTTACGATTTACGCTTTAAAAAACACATAACTGTGGTTCGTAATCCAGGTACATTGTACTTGCCCACGAGGAAAATAAATCAAAAGCACTTCTGCATTGAATAACCCCTAATAAAGTTATCTTAAGAAAATACTGAAGAATAAGAACCTATTTAGCCATCTACACACACCAAAATCCCTATTCATGCATTGATTACACAGTTTACCAGACATCAAAGATTTTTCTCTCGCGGCACGTCTGTGGTCGTTAGAGCGAGACGAGAAGAACTCTTCAACTCTTAACGTGCCCATGAACTTGTGATGTGTGGGGAAAAGTTCTTAATGGTCTTGATGGGAGAGAAGTCGTGTTTTGAATGCTACACCAGGATCCATTAGGAGACGTCCTTTCGATCATCACGTTTGTGACTTATTCAGATGTAAAGCTTCAAGGACTGTCTAACGTTACGGCTACAAGACGACTGCCCGTCTATGTCACGCCATGGTTTGCAAATCAAGAGAGAGAAGGAACGTTAGAGAGGGAGAGTGAGAAACAGAGATACAGACCGAGAGAGATCTAGAAAGACCAACACACACGCACACACACACACACACACACACACACACACACACACACACACACAGACACACACACACACACACGCACACACACAGATATAGACGGACAGACAGACAGACATGCGCGCGTACGCACACACATAGAAAATGATAGAGGGAGAGGCAGGGAGACGGATACACAGACACACACGAACAGAAATAGACTGAGAAAGAGGGATATGCCTTGCCCCATTTGTATCAATGTCTTTTTTAACATGGGTGATAAATGTTTCAAAACGATGACAGAAGGAACATACAAAGATCTGTTTTTAGGTCTTTGTAAATTGCTCTAAAGAGCAAAACGAATCATACGGTGAATAACCTCACACGTATGAATTTTCTCTACACTTCTAATTTGTTCTTTCATGCCTGCGGGTCATATCCGACTTTGGGTCACTAGACACGTTGGCATGGTCGTTCGGTTGCCGCAGCAACACATATATAACGGCTGCCCTTCCTGCTCCATGAATACAAATATAAGTACAGATTTACACTCGCGTTTGCCGCTCTCTTCATCACGGCGCGAGCTTCCTTGTTGCTCGGACTGATAAGTACCGTGGCCGATAGGAACAATGAGCAACACACACCTAGTTTGGGTGTGCACACACCTACTTTGGGCGCGTCCACACCACAATTTTGGCAGCGCGTCCACACTAGTTTGGCAGCGCGTCCACACTAGTTTGGCAGCGCGTCCACACTAGTTTGGCAGCGCGTCCACACTAAGTTTGGCAGCGCGTCCACATATGCAAGGTTGATGTGTGCGCGCTCAAAGTAGGTGTGTGCACACCCATACTGTGTGTTGCTCATTGTACCTATCGGCAACGGTAGATAAGTTTTTCTGCCTGCGCCATTCTTTATGACTCCAGGGCGAGGTAGTTAGTATCAGCAGATTGTATCAGTAATGGTAATGTCTGTAAAATGGACACGGTGGCGCACTTCGGGGAGAAGTTCATGCATGAGAAGTTCCTTCAAAGGCTGTCGGAGTGAGTCTATTAACCTTGAGAAGGTAGACTTGGCGACCGTGGGCTGCTGATGCCGGAGACGGCGGGTCGATTTGTGGTTCTTGGAATGAGGTGCCTTCGTGAGTTAGTAAACTTAGAGACGGACAAGGAAGAAACTTAAAGGTGCCCTAAGCAACTTTAGGGGATAAAACTGGGAGTATTCTGAATAAGGCAATTCGTATGAAATTGACATTTACTTCCCCATCTAAGCACATTTTCATCATTATTTCATACTTCCGTTTAAAAAGAAAACAGAAACAAGTCACCAAAGGAGTATCTTAAAGCTATTTATTGGTACCACCCAAAAATCAGCCCAGAATCCAGCCGTAACCGTTTTAGGGGCTATTTATCAAAATGCGGAAAGGTAGACGAAAGATTTATACTCATTGAGGTCCTGAAAGGAACTTAAATTGCATTTTGAATAACCAATTTATTCTTTCAAATAGGGTTTCTACCAAGTATCCGACAATATCCGTGTTAATCAAAATACCGCAACTTCGATTCCTAGTAGTTATATTTTCTTAGCTCTACAGGGCAAAAAAATAAATTGACGATTCAAACTATAGCTAGTACATGTAATCGTCCAATGCTAAGACGACATCTGAATTCCTTCATCATGTTTGATACTTTATATGTATACTCTGTGCATACAGGATTTCGTAGAAACAATGCAGACAAATTGACTTTAAGGCGCCGGCTACGCCGGCTGAAAGGGAAAGATAGTAAAATGTAGCCAAGTAGGGATAATGTTGGTTAGATGTATATTATAGACACTTAGGCTATTAGGCTACAGGCATGAATTTGCAAAGAATAAAAGAAAAAATATCTTTGCTTGGAGAGTTTGGCCACCATAGAGTAAGAAGGGTTATCCTTACACCGTGATCCTTACAGCGGGCGCACTCTCCTGACCAATTATATACTTTATTCTTGCTGAATTTTACTGAACATACCTCCTAAAGACTGCCTGATGGACGCCCTAAAATGACTCGATGCTCAGGCTTGAAGATAAAGTTTATGACTTTACGACCTGTCATAAAGATACCGTGGGAGTTGTCATAAACCAATTACGAAATATCGCCTTGTGATGTCAATGATTACTACTATTTCCCAGGAAAAAACTTTATGTGCATCAAGTCGTTTGTAGTCCTCGAGGTGTGTTTAGTGGAATACCAGCTCTATCGCATTTTTTGAAAGATTGTCATCAACCAAAAGCCATAATCTCTATATACAGTTATTCGCCTTTAGACTATATCCCCTCACATATACGTGTAGTATCTAGTATGGAGTGGTCATTGCATCTTGAGACTGGAGGCGATTTGGGATGTCTTTGCGAAGTCGCAAACTCGATAAGTCTGGTCTTATCAGATAGGCCTGGAACAAATCGAGGGGCTAGATGTAAGTGGCCGTTAACATTTGAGTGGTCGAAAATGACTACAGCCGCAGGGCCTCTTGAGGGAAGTCGTTTTTCAAGACGTCTGTAATGCGGCATTACCGGAAGAAGTGAAGACTGAATTCTGGCTAAAGAAACTTGACTTGGCCAATGTTTGAGTCTGAAGTCAGGATGATTTACGACATACGACGTGGAGAGAGGACGTTTTACGACATTCTCATTTTGTGGCAGTCGAGACATACCCTTTCTATCGCCTAAGGCTAATGGCAGGACGATCCTGCCAGCAGTGCCAAAATTTGCACTGCTGGCAGGACGATCCTGCCAGCAGTACAAAAAATTGCACTGCATACAGGACGATCCTGCCAGCAGTGCAAAAATTTGCACTGCATACAGGATCATCCTGACAGTAGCCACAACCCTTTCTAATTTGCGATAGGAAGTGGCTATTTACAGGATGATCCTGTCATGGTCCTGACAGGATGATCCTGTCAGCAGTAGAAAAATTTGCACTGTTGACAAGATGATCCTAGCTGTCAACAGTGGAAAATTCGTGCTATGATCCTGTCAACAGTGCAAATGTTTCTACTGATTTACGGGATCATCCGGTCAATAGCCTAATGGCTTGTGGCAGTCGAGACATAACCTTTCCAATTTGCGGTAGGTGAACGAAGAGTTTCCAGAAACTTTTCGATTTGCCAGGCAACATGTTACCTGAATGTGTGCATGCAGTGTCAGCTAACGTTATCTCAACTATTATAGGAGCGAGAGCTTTTTCGGGAAAGATGCCAAAATCAATGGCGCGCAGATGTCAGCTTTGGAATCACGTTGGTGTACTTGGGATGGCGGGTGGATCACGTAATATTATTAGCTAGGCCGAATACTCTATCTTCGCAGCCAGGGGCTGAATTGCGCACAATTGGTGGGGCTGAATCGAAAGGGTTTGTAGCGACTGCCATTCGGCGCGCAGGTGACCTCAATACGACGATTGCCCCATGTGCGGCCATAGGACTGTAGGTTTTGAACCACTCACACCGGGAAGGACCCCTACTCTTTTCGATGAGTGCGGTGGGTGTTAAACGTGCTCTCCCCAAACACGGAACCTCCATTTATCGTCCTATCCGAGGGACGTCCGTAACCGAAGCTAGGTACTCATTTAAACCTGAGTGAAGTGGGGAAAGTCGTACGTGTAAATTGCCTTTCCCAAGGGCACAACATCGGGGCGTATCGGTGGTGGTATCGAACCCTGGACCTCTCGGCTGTGGGCGAAACACCCTACCGATTGCGCCACACGATGCCACACTTTATAATTTAGACTGATATTTAGACTTGTCACAATGATAACCGTTAAAACTATTTGCAGCTGTTGTTTTCCACACAATTAGCAAAAAAGGAAAGAAAAATTCTGATCTTGTAGCAATGATATTTTGACAAAGAGATTGGTTCACTGACTGCTACAGAAGCTTGAGCGCTATTGGTTAAGATGTTTCCTTTCTGAGTGCAATGACATCGATTACAGTTCCTATATGACATATATTCTACAAAGCAGCTGGCTTTCATCCTACATTTCTATCTCCTATGTCGCCGTTGCTTTTCTTCACCAGTTTGTCATTGCACTCAGTAAGGAAACATCTAAGCCAATAGCGTTCGAGATTCTATAGCAGTCAGTGATGGTAAATCGTGTGGTCTCGCCTAGAATAATACTTTGCTTTCATCTTGAATGTTCCATATTTCTTACAAGACCGTCAAGATTAAGAGCTAGCTGCCCACTGACAATGTCAAGTTAAAAAAACTACTTTAGAACGGGAAGGTCAATGCTATAGATCTCTCATACTCGTTATGGCAGATATTCAAACCTTGGATATACTCTTAAGAGCATTATATAGAACGTCCTGTCCGGTGTGCGGCAGAAGAGTTCACACAGGCGTCAACTTTGAGGGCAAAATACATTCATCATCCCGAGGAACTGCCAAGGCTGCCGGCGGTGAAACATACACAAAAGCAGTGCCTTACAACCTGGATCGAAAGCTTATTCTCTTTTTATGACCCGAACAGATATATTTTGAAAGGGTTCAATGTCAATGAGAAGCTTGGAACAACTAGACAGGCCTTACCCATGCATCAAATTTGTTTTACACAAACTTCAAAATCCAGAGTTCTTTTTTCATATGTATAAAATATATACATGGTAGCTACCCATTGGTAAATACAGAGAAAGAAAGCAATGGTAATTTTTTAGGTTCGAGAGATCAAAGAGTCGTAGTGAGAGCGTTATTGTCGATGAGAAAAAGGCATTAAAATGACAGAGAAGACTATAAATATTCAAAGGAATGCTAGTTCGAGTTTCAAAACTTTCTAATTGTTGCAAGACACACTTGTACGGTCAATAGTGCAAGCACATGTGACCAATTTACCTCTCAAGTAACCGTGAGATCGAAATTGATTTTCAGAAATGAGTTTCAACTTATCTGTTTTTGTCCTTGAACTCTTTGCCCGGTAAAGACCGTACAAAACCCTCTGGAGGCATATGGTTTCTGCTGATACGTACACGAAAAAAACAACTGACCTATCGGAAGATTGGAGAAGTAAGACGGATGCCCATGGGTACGTACTCAGGGTCGGCCTGTTCTTCCAACCGAAGCTGTTTCTTAAGCATCGAGTCAAAGTGATTGAAATTCTTGGTGTGGTTTCCCTTGGGTAATTTGTGATATTTTGCACGTGTAAATGTCACCACATCTCCAACGACACTCTACGTGAGAGATCAAACAAACCACCACTGTCGGGCAGACTTCGATCTGCCCGTCTCCGTTTCCTTGGACACCTCATCAGTGCGGAGCCACCACTGGAGCCCGCCTCCCTACTGAGGGAATACCCCCCACCCACCAGGGCTCGGACCAGACAAACTTTGACCTGAGTGAGCGAGTGAGAAATGTCACTCTACCTAAAGGACTATCAACAGTCTTTATTCATCATGACTCTTCAAATTTCAATAGCAGTTTCATTTACTTCGTGCCACAAGGGCGTTATGATCTGAATGTGGATACCATGTAGGAGGTATGTATGAATCAATCCTTCTCCAGAACATGGGCTGCAAATTTAGCCGCTAATAACCACTGGACGTGTCTTTTTTCTAGGTTACTACATGAAACTCTGTGCATTCTACCTGTAACGAAGGAAACATTCGGACCTCAAATTGCTGCTGACGCTGCAATGCCAGAGAGTGCACAATGACTTTTAAAGTATTCGTGTTGTACTACTAAGAATATATAATCATTTCACGACTTACTTAATATGCTGTTATATTGTAACTGTCTTTTCTATCGTTACTGTCTATGTCTTTTCTGTATCGTAACTGTCTATAATTTACCAATCCACTGTCTGACTCTTTCATTGTGTGTGTCCCGCTTTAATTTGCGACAGCGTCAAACGTTATTTGCAAAGACCTTGACATCTCTGCCACCATTGCCCTCATACAACCCACCAGGATGCTCCTGTGGCTCAACCGATCATCAGTGTCTCAGTGTGCCTTTGATGAGGTCAATCTTCTCCCTCAAATCGTGTGGGAGGGCAGCCAGTGAAATCCTCTTTACTCCATGTCTGCCGTAAACCTTGAACTTACTGAAGCGGAGTAGACGCAACTCCCTGTCCAGTTGAGACGGCCTAACATGCACTAAGCCGACTTAATGAAATTCTCCTGGCGATACGGAGAAGACAGTAATCGAATCGACCGACGAAGGTAGCGTCCAAATAGCTCAGCTCTGGTGCAGTAGCCTGAAACGACTCTCCGTGTCTAGTTTGAACAGCCGATTGATAGGCTGTCTCTGTACTGATCTTATTTCTTGTCCATAATTACATCAGCAACACGGAGTCTTCAAATGCAGACTATTGTCTTAATAAGGCCTGTAGGGCATCCTAGAGTGCAGAATGTATAACGCTTCAGTGATTGTGTAGCAGAGGTCTTGAATTTTCTAAAAAGAACCTGAGATAGTATTCCTTTAATGGTGCTTATCCTAGTTAATCAAATATGCATTCGACGACACGTCGTAACGAGAAAACTGGATCAAGCAATCATCGTTTCTTTGTCCGTAAAGTCTTGCAGCATAAAGACTCATAAAATGCACTGATGACTTTGATCGGCCGCGTTATTGTGCCGTTCGTTTCAGGCGAATGAATAACCTGATCATTAAGTCTAGATACGCCGCTCCAGGGAGATACAACAGTTCTAACCATCTGTACCCTTCTTTACGACGCCCAATCAAACGGCAGATGGGCGAATGCTATTTCCCTGGAAGCAACTTTTTTTCAACACATCAGCGTTAAAGTTGTGAAAATTCAGATGTCTATCTATACGCCTACGCATTGTATTACGTTGCAAAAAAATGCATAAGGCCCTTAATGTCCATCATGCATGGTGCTGTGAACAGCAGACAAGCATTCGTCGACACGTCATCATTGAAACATCAGAAATGTTTGGGTTGTTTTTGTGCACTTGGCATGTGGCCAAAGCCTGAATCTCAGAAATACGGGGATGCCGGCTTTACGTCCCCATCCGAAACGACAATAAATTGCAACCCCTCAAAACGATGTCCGAGCGGGGCTCGATGTACATGATATATTCGCCATTCATACTCACATATTACACATATTACTGACATTTCTTCCAGCTTTACATGAGAATAAACTAACTCTCTTTTGTCCGTCTTGTCTCAACCAAGTAACTAAGATATTCTAGGTTTATGCTGAACAGCTTGCTATCTAGGACATTGGGATGCGTTATTTATCATCCAGAACACTCTTCAAGACACGACCTCCTTATCAGTACTCGTGCAACCGATAGTCTGCGTGAAAATGTATGGCTTTCAAAATCAATCATAACAACGAAAGAACAGAAGTCAAGGACAGAACATTACTCTTTGTACACCAACAACATAATGTTTGCTTTCATAATGGTTTTTCAGCATGCTTGGAATGTATTGTACTTGTTTTATAACAGTCTTGTACTGGGTTGAAATCCAGGATAGTTCACTGATATTACCATAGTCGTGTCTAGAATAAAAGGAAACTTTAAATGGGAAAGTTTTCTTGCGATTTATCAGAACTATATTTTAGTTCAGCTTTTATGACACTACATATAAGAGAAGTTTGAGAAGGTTATGAACTTCCTCATCACTACGAGACTGCAACCAACGTTGGTGTCAAGATTTAGAACTCTATTAACTTAAGCACATTCAAGGAGGATTAAGAACACTATTAGTCGTCTTTTATTCCGTATCATTGGTAACAAAACTTTATACTCGGCGGGCTCGCTTGAGGAATATATTCTGTCCGCGATTCTGGCAGCCCACTCATAAATCCACAGGCGAGGTGTGGAATAAGAGAAATTCAAGTAAGTGGTTGTCAGTGAGTAACCGTAGGGGAGATGACTCACTCAGAACGTGATGTGAAATATTAGAAGAAGAAGAATGAAGACCTTGATTGTACATGTTTGCCCCACTGGGCTAAGTACATGTTAACAATCATATACATATTCATATCCATGTCACATGTTAACAATCGTATACATATTCATGTCCATAAAAAACATCTAGTATATTCTAGTACTTTCGGCTTCTTCTCTCTTGTTGGTAATTGTATAGATATAGGAGGCTGTATGATTAATTTGAGTTGGTTTATCGAAGGTTGTAAGGAATATACGATTCTCTTGACTGTTCAAGTATCTGAAGTGGGAGAATCTACTTAACACATAACCAAAAAGACATACCCAAAAGGACAGTCTATCGCAAAATGTATTTCGTCTGTCGAGCTGGTGAATTCTAAGAGTACAATATGCTGACACGAAACGTGCGGTGGAATAACATGAACTGTTGCGCTGGTGCAATCTAAGAGGAAATGCCTTACAGGCAACTGTAGATTTACAATTCATAAGACTGTGTCGTGGCCCGGTGATGATACGGTAATGATTGGCTTGCATTTGTGTCTTTGTTTCTGATCTTATACATATACCTCGCCAGAGGCGTAGCCCGTTCCACTTTCGCGATATTTAAATGAGATGATATCAAAGACGCCATCCTGAATTGGAGATTTATCAGCCTTAGTAGGTGCGGTGAGAATATTTATTGCAAATGTCATATAATATTAAGCACGGGACCTTTCTATTCGCAATTAGTGTTACTGTCTATCGATAACAGATGGCAATATATCAGTTTCACCCTGTGAGCGTCGCAATGATGATAATTGCTCTTCTTCTAGTCATATGCAGGGCTTTATTTTTCAATGTGTGCATATGTATATATGCATATAGGTATGTAGGTACTTTACGTACACTTGGCGTTTCTCAAAAAACTTTCTATGTATGCAATTGTGATAATTTCTACAGGTACGTAAAGTGTACTTAAAGTATACATACACACGTACGCATGACACAAATTCATTTGTAGCTACTTTTGTGAAAAACTAAATCTCTGCATCTGGCGATACGAGAAGAGCGATCATAACCGGACCAGAATAAGAAAAGCGCAAGGTTCCCGGTTTCGTCAGACTACATCACAAGAAGACGGATCTGTAAACCATCCACGTCTTACAGAAGCCAAACACTTTCCCTTTATTCATGCTGCCGCATGCCCGGCCCGATCCTCCTGAGAGGAATCAAATGCGAAGTCTACTTTAATGCAAATAGAGGCTCCACGCTCCCACATCTGTGATGCTCCCTGCTGAGTACAATTACCATTCAAGGCGTGAGCCATCATCGATATAAGGGCCTTAAGTCACGGCCGCATGGGACCAGCGCCGTTCTTTAGTAACTCTTTTATTGCTGACAGACCTGCACATTGTGGCCATCGACCGCGAATACCACCTGATCCCATCCCGAAAGTTTGACATCAATTTTACGTGTTTACAATCTCTCTTAGAAAAAGTTTACCCACTGTGCAGCAAGTGTCAAAAGTTGTGCGACATCTTGATTCAGTGCTGTTCTTTAGTACTAGTAACTCTTTTATTGCTGACAGTCCTGCACATTGTGGCCATCGATCGCGAATACCACCTGATCCCATCCCGACAGTTTGACATCAATTTTGCGTGTTTACAATCTCTCTTAGAAAAAGTTTACCCACTGTGCAGTAAGTGTCAAAAGTTGTCCGGCATCTTGATTCACGTTCAGCGAAGGTATGGTTGATATTCAACACGCCTCAAGGTTTGAGGTTGAAATCTGTGGAACATTTGGAGACCATTGCAAAGATCTAGACCTAGATTCAACGCAGCTATATCTTTGTTGACGTTGATAAAGTGCTTCATGGGTTATCACGTGTAAGTCCCGTAAAATTAGCATGCCACCATCTCATGTATAATAACTCCAACAGCTCTGTGTGCTTGACATCACCTGTGATTCCACCAGGCGTCCCACGTTTCCTTAAAAGAAACCCAAGGAATATTAGGGCCCGAAAATCGGATTTGGGAAGTCAACTTATTTAGTCATTTCTAAATATGATTAGTTCAAACAACAGCGACGTCCATGATGCAAAAATACGACGTTGTTGTGATGTGAGAACTCACTGAAAATCGTGGCCGGAGTTTTTGCATGCCCGCGAAACTAAGGGGCCATCGTACGGCACGATTTTGCGCGGTTTTAAATTGCTCAAAGTATGAAGTTATTACGCAAATGTGCTGAACAATGTTAGTAAATGTCACTGCGGTAAACCATAAAGATTTCAGCATTTTGTTTATTTCCATTTTTGGCCCTAATATTGCTTTGGTTGCCTTTAAGCTTGTACCCGTATCTGAAGCTCCCTCTTGAGTTGTGAATTGATGGCATACTTGATTTTGACCAAGATAAAGGTAACAAACTTTGTCATTAAGAAGCAATTTTCTTCATGCCTCCTAGCTGTTGGGTAGATATCAACGATCCGTTCGTTCCTCCATAATTCAGTGTCAGATAACAAATAACTGATACTCTTGACCTTCCTTATCTGCCATTGAAATATTGGTGCCAGCTGCTGCATGGCAAGGGTTCTGATTCTCACCAGATGAAGGCATGTTCTAAGCCATCCGGTTTGGTCAACTGACAAGAATATCTTCTTAAGCCCCCCTCTCACTGGACCCGCGGCACGCTGGCGGCGTCGCTGCGTCCTAAACTGGATTCCTGTTACCCTTGACTTTATAATAGGAATATCACTCAAAACGTACAAGTATGACCAAAAATGCAGCAATAAACACAAAGCTTGAAAATATCCGTTTTTTGTCAATTCGATCGGCCGCAGCGACACCGCCAGCGTGCCGCGTATCCAGTGAGAGGGGGGCTTTAGTTTTCCATTTCCTCTTAAGTTTGAATGCACGACTTTGAGACGACAGCCAGGCTTATGTGGATTATCGACGGATTATCGATTATTTCCCAAGCTAATTAAAGCGTTTAGAAAACGAAGCACCACTTTTTGACATTTCCGGTGAAAATAGATACAGAACCTATACTACATCTAGACCCGAGATACATACATAATTCTTTTGCACTTCAAAAGAGTCCGCGCGTTATTAAGATCATTCTCCGGAGAGTCTTGAGAATCGTTTGTCGGATGGAGGATAGCAGACACGTTCGTTGACCCGATTGCAAGGAGAGGAAAATTGGTTGATGAAATCTGCACAAACGTAGCCAATGGGTGATTAATCCTCGTAATCAGATTATTAAACAACAGAGAGAGAAACCTTCAGAGTGTCACCCAGCGGAAGTAATATTTTCACGGGGTCACATGTACTGCTATCGCGATTCCTATCAAAAGTTGCCGGAGGACATACTGTCACCCGCTGCTCGAAGATGAATTGCAAAGTGCCAGCGCTTCAAGGCATGGGTGCCAGCTGCGCAACGTCAAGAAAAATACAGACAGCTTGCAACCTTACAAGGACAGGACATGATAAAGTCCCATTTATTCTCACATGATCGTGAATAATATCTGCTGTCGTGGATTTAGTTCTAGAAACATCTTAAGTGTCCCCCGAGGCCTGCTTTCCTTGCAAGACGAAATCCGTCTCTAGAGCTCTGGTAGGTTTGGTGGAATCCCTCTAATCTTGCACGATATGGTCATTGAAGAGCTTAATAAGAGCTCTTATGATAGCTAGAGTGCAGTTACTATGATATTTTAACTTGAAACATATTCACCGACGTTCCCTGAACTAGCTTGCTGTCCAACATTTTGACTCGCAATCAAGTGCTAGCTTTTACTGGTCACGGGCTTTCTGTTGGACACAATGGTCATTCAACAACAATACATCTTGCTTTGTCAGAGTTGTGATTTTATTTTCATTGGTATCGGAAGTCATGAGATGAATCACGGTGTTGTGTTAAGGCGTGTAAGCTTGTTGAATATGTATAGGCCATGGGGATGGTCATTCTACCTTTTTTTTATTTTTCTCATCATTTTTCACCTTTCAGAACACACTGGTAATCCATCATCATCAGATTTTGAAAGAGAAGAGATTGTTAAGGTACATCGGTTATGCAAAGATAACCTTCCGTTTATACCCTCGCAGCCATTGCTTCTATTGATTCCTATATAAGCGTATTTTAAAAGATGTTCTCCCTGAGGACATCACAGGGTAGATAAAGATCGATGATGAACTTAGGGCCTGTTAAGTTCTCCGCATTAGTGGCCACGTTTATGACACTGTCCCACTCATCCAGTCGATGCAACCCAGGCGTTAAGTTCGGCGGTGTGGGAGTAATAGTCCATGTAATGACCCCGACCGGATTGCAACGGCAATCAACCTTAACTACTTGACTCCTCCACTACCATTGATAAAAAAAGTACTGCGATCAAATTACATCCAGTTATCGATCAGTCACCATACGTCTTTAGCAAATTCCGATATGGGACGATTTTATTTCGGAAGTAACATTCAAACTGCAAGAAACAATGGATAAAACAACAGCTAGACGTTCAGTACCGTGTACGTCGATATAGTATTACTAAGGTACAGATTTTTCCCGATGATTTGATCCAGCAGTTATATAACTTTACGTGCTAAATGTGGAACATGAAACTTTGCTTTTATTGCACGGTGAACCGTACGATCTACCGACAATGACTGTTACTTGGATCATGTTAGTAATCTCAAGCCGGCTTCCCGTCGTTTAGGTGGAGAAGTGGTTATCAATACTCTAAAGTACCCCCGCGTAAGAGGTAGTTATACACATAAAGTATTCCTTTCTGATGTATCAAAAATAGTTTACTCCCACGTAGCTATAAACATAAAAGTTACTTCCTGGTGTACAGAAAATGGTTAACTTTAATACTTTTGCCGAGGAGGCGTAGTTACATCTCACTCATCATTCAACTTGCCCCTAAGACAGAATGCATATGGAAGCAAAAACAATTGTTTTATTCCCTCCCCCTTGACAAAGAGGCTTCGATTAACGATCTTAGACGTGTATCACTATTCCCTATGCATGTATTCCCTAGTAATCTACCCCTCTAGACTATAAGCTGTAAGACTATGTACCCCAGGCTTAGATATAGGTGAGAAATAATACCAAGGTTCAAACCTTCTGGCAACAGGTGACGCAACAGTGAATATTTTACAGCTCCACTTCTGCCAACTAACAACTTCCCGGAGGCAAGCATACCAAACTACATAACGACGTAGTAAAACAGCATCATACCTCGGCACAGCATACTTAATAATGCTAACGATGTTTTTCTCTTCCAGGCAGATGATAGTTACACAAATCTCCCTCTTATTGATGAACCGTAATCAAAATCAAAACAAGTCACACATCAGTTACCCCCGACATTTTCACACTAATATGGTTATCTTCAGATTCATTAGACAAGATCCATATTCATGACTGTTTTGTGTTAGTTTCACGGTTTTGTGATTGCTACTCCATATTCATCGATTCCTCGGGGGTCTAATGACTCATTAACCGGCTGCGAGATAACATTAGAGACCTCATCGGGATGGCTGGCAGCACTCAAGTGCGCCGGCGAACTGCCGCGGTATGCAAAGAGGGGTATTTACCTGGTTGTCTAGGGGTTAGACTTGCGTTACATCAGCTTCTTTGGAATAATGTGATTGACATCCCGCTGTGTGCTCTGAATGTCAAGAAGCCGGGCGATCTCTCAAAGGACTGGCTGCCGAGATGAGCTTATGGTTACGATAGATGTCAGTGTTCTGTAATGAGGAACGGAGGCAGCGGCAGATGTGGCAGAACTTTCACAAAAGGTTGATGCCATTGGCAAAAATATATCGTGCCAATCTTTATAAGTAGATGTCATACTATTTTCAATCTTTAGCTACCGGAAGGCAATAGTGTAGACCGTTATTTATCAGTCCTTCTTGAAGGAGAAATGACAAAAAAATGAAGGAGGATGTATACATACCCTGGAGGCTAGGGTTGCTGCCGTGAACTGTTATTGATAAACACTGCGAAGCATCTGCTAATATATCACAGAGATCATACAAATTGCTAACATATTAAGTATAACTATAATGATTACATTCAGTCATAACTTAAATTCTCAACAGTTACTAAATACATGTAGATGATTTGAAAGTATACTGAGTTATAAGTTCAGTATATATGACGTTACGTTTGTATTACACAAAAAATATAATATATACTATCAGAACTGCTGTGTTGATATCTCACCATATGTAGCTTTTACACCGAAGCCCTCTTAATTCTGCGGTATCTTTATCAAGTTAAGACATGCCATTCTAAATAACAAAATTATTCATGTCATTCATATTCGACACCGTTTCCTCTCCGTAAGGTAAGGGTACATATAACGGTCGAGAAAGACGGATGTTATTTCAGTATCAAAGCAGAGACATTGTACTGGCCCGACAAGTCATTACACATTCGTGACCACACACAAGAGTCAGGAGAGATCAGCACATTCATGCTACGCAGGTGGATGATTCATGATGCCGACTAAGAGTCATGGCACGATATAAATAACGGACGTATCTTAGTAGACATTTCCGGAGCGTCTGCTGAATAATCTACCGTTGTTTAAAGACAATCTGAAGTTGTTGCATTGTATCCTTAAGAACTTATGAATGCTGCAAAATTTATCTTAATGTTGAATCGTTATGTATCTTTCACTTAACTAGCAGCGTACCACAGGGGTGAGTTCTTGGCCCATTCCTACCCTTCCAATCTGATATGTAACCATATAGTAAGTGGGCAAAGTCAAATTCAGCTTAACTTTGGTCTTTGCAGTGCTTTTCAATACGTGTACTTTATAAATGATTTCATGACATAAGACATAATTTGCAGACATGTATAACAGGACAAAGCACTAGAGTGACCAACGGCTTGTCGGTTAACGTTGAAACCCATTGGTGAATGGAGGGGAAACACAAGCACACATCTGCCTATGCCTGAATGGCATGTAAATTTATGTATTATATTCGACAAAGTTTTATCCCAAAAGTTCCCTAACAGTAATCAATGGGCACTGGCGGCGTACCGCAAAATAATTGACAGTTCCCAATTAAAAGTCTGACATTGGCCGTCAGC
Organism: Branchiostoma lanceolatum; assembly: GCF_035083965.1. Lineage (NCBI taxonomy): Eukaryota > Metazoa > Chordata > Leptocardii > Amphioxiformes > Branchiostomatidae > Branchiostoma > Branchiostoma lanceolatum. The sequence continues at coordinate 5,957,395 of NC_089732.1, read as the reverse complement.
CATTGATATAAATGGTTGTCGGATTTAGTATTATGGACAGTAATTACAATTGGCCAGTTTTAGACGAATCGTATCGAAAAAACGTCCAACGTCAAGACAGACGATTGGCGTTAATCCAAATATCTGATCATCTGACTTTTAACCATGTTCCAGCAATGCGCCTCAACACGCAGTAGTCTTATAAGACACTGATCTACTAATATGATCAAGTACAACAAGTTTTAAGAGTATCGATGCTACAGACTGTTTTGAATATGTATATTTAAATGCAACAATCACCACAATGCAAAAATAGGTAAATATTCAAACGACTGCTTTGTCATTAGAAAAAATACCGAAACTAATGATAAGCCCCACTCGATTAAAACACTATATAAAAAAACGTATGCTAGCCCTTATCATATTGTATTTAGTAATTAGGATGTTAAGTTTTATTCTATAGTTCTATTTTGTATTATGTTCAAGAGTTGTTGCCATACTTTGTACAGTGTGCAATAGTCGTGGAATAAAGTTCTCTATCAATTATATGCTTTTTTTTGTCGACCGTTTCTGTTGTTCCGTTTGTTTTTTTCAAAGCTATATTTGATATAGATTTGTACACGACATCACCACAAATAGTGCGTAACCTCAAGCAGCCTGTGAAAAAAATAGATTTTTACCCGAACCTCGTTTTCTGTGTATCCCCCCCTAGACCACCCTCGGGGGTTTATTGATTGTACTAATACCAGTGATACGTCCATAGCGAGCCAGAGCCAGGCTGTTCTCGGGATATTGACCCTTATGACAGCTCATATGAAAGTCACTTAGGCGTGAGTAGCTCTATATGACGTCATAACTGGGTTAACGGATCCAATTCCCTGATATGGATTAGGATTGCTGGGACACGATCGTCTCTAAGGTAATTCCGGTCTTGCTGACGCATTTTCTAGATTGCAAGAAACACATTTGCTCTAGGCATACATGTAGGGTGCCGGATTATGTTCATTATAGATTGTATGAGAGTCTGGTAGTGGTTTGACTTGCCGAAGAATGATCTAACACAGGAAACAAGGACGTTCTATGATTTTTTGTACTGCTAGCCAGTTTCTTGAAACTAAAACAGATGGTGGCCCTCTTCCATACGTTTAGTCAAAGAAAGTAGACGGAAAGCAACAAATGCAATGTATTAGGCCAGTTAAAATCGGGTAAAATTTAGTTGTTTGGAAATCTCTTTCCGAGAAAATCTTCTAATTCTTCCGCAGAATTTTGATGTTTATCGGCGACGCGTGAAAAATCCCAGGTTATTATTACTGCACTTCCCGTGCGGTCCACAGAAGGCGTGCTTCGCGTCTAGGAGAAAGATTCCCGGAGCCTTTTCGCTTTGACAAATCGCAGGAGAGGGCAGCTAGATTTAAGTAGCTCCTGAGAACCGATCCATCTGAGTCTGCAGCGTCTGTGTGCCGAACACTGTCTCCTGTGTTGGCTGGGTATAACACACAGGCGGAGATAATGCACGGCGCTGTGCGCCCGTCCT